>NW_024373935.1:0-827 GCF_014805655.1 Passer montanus
GGGGGACACTGGGGGACATTGGGGACACAAGGGGCAGTGGGGACACATTGGGGACATTGGGGGGACATTGGGGACACGGTGGGACAGTGGGGACATTGGGGGCGTTGGGGACATCAGGGACACTGGGAGACAGTGGGGACCCTGTGGCTGTTTTGGGGACACGGCACCTCTTTGGGGGTGTTTTGGGGACACTGTGGCAGTGTTGGGGACACTCTAGGCTGTTTTGGGGACCCTGGGGTGTTTTTGGGGACACGGCACCTCTTTGGGGGTGAGCTTGCGGCCGGTCTCGTCCACGTACTCGATCTTGACGTCGGGCCGGTAGCCGTCCTTCTCCTTGAAATCCTGCGTGAAGCCGCGGAACTCCTCGCGCCGGCTGTACTTGTCATCGATGGCCCTGGGGACACATTGGGGACATTGGGGACATTGGGGACACATTGGGGACACATTGGGGACATTGGGAACTCCTCGCGCCGGCTGTACTTGTCATCGATGGCCCTGGGGACATTGGGGACACGTTGGGGACAGGGGGGACATTGGGAGGCTCAGGGTGACAGAGGAGGCAACACAAGGGATGACACAAGTGACATTGACGTGACAGGTGACACTGAGGTGACACTGTGGTGACACTGGGGACACTGAGGTGACATTGAGGTGACACAGGTGACACTGGGGACACTGAGGTGACACAGGGGACACTCACATCTTGTCCTCGATGCAGCACACGGCCGAGGGCAGGGATGGGGGGGATGGAGGTTTGTGGGGGTGACAGCGGTGACACTCAGGTGACACTGGGGACACTGAGGTGACACAGGTGACACAGGTGACAC
>NW_024373935.1:1921-9384 GCF_014805655.1 Passer montanus
ATTTCCCCCAACCCCCCCAAATTTCCCCAAATTCCCCCAAACCCCCCAAATCCCCACCTTTGTTCTGGCAGAGCAGCAGCGCCGCCGCCAGGCCCCGGTTCACGATGGGCTCCTCGTCCAGGATCGTGGTGGACGAGGCTGAGAACTGAGAAAAGGGGGGCTCAGGGGGCACCCCAAAATCGGGGGACCCCAAAAAACCCCCCCAGAGACCCTAAAGGGGGACTTTGGGGGGGCTGGGTTCGGGCTGAGCTCGTTTTGGGGCGCCTCGTTTGTGGGGTCTCCCCATTTTTTCATTTTTTGGGTCTCCTCGGGTTTTTTGAGGGTGAACATCTCTGGACCCCTGATTTTAGGGTTTCCCCCCAAATTTTGGGGTTTTCCTCTAATTTTCCTCAGTTTTTGGGGTCCCTCATTTATGAGCTTTCCCCACTTTGGGATCTTTGTTTTAAAGCCAGACCGCTTCCACCCCAAATTTTAACTCTCTCCCATTTTTGGGGTCTCCATCCCATTTAGGGGGGGTTTCTCCCCAGTTTTGAGGTCTCCCTTCTCATTTTTAGGATCCCCATCCCATTTTTGGGATCCCTATCCCATTTTTGGGGTCTCCATCCCATTTTCAGGGTCCCCCAGCCTGTTTTTGGGGTGTTTCTCCCCATTTTCAGGGTCCCCATCCCATTTTTGGGGTCTCCATCCTATTTTTGGGGTCTCCCATGCTGTTTTGGGGTCCCCCATCCCGTTTTCAGGATGTTTTTCACATTTTCAGGGTCCCCCATCCCGTTTCGGTGTCCCCCATCCCGTTTTGGGGTTCCCATCCCATTTCTGGGGTCCCCCAGCCCATTTTGGGGTCCCGTTTTTGGGGTCCCATCCCATTTTTGGGGTCCCCAGCCCATTTTTGGGGTCCCCAGCCCATTTCTGGGGTCCCCCATCCCCTTTCCAGGGTCCCCCATCCCGTTTTCAGGATGTTTTTCACATTTTCAGGGTCCCCCATCCCATTTCTGGGGTCCCCCATCCCCTTTCCAGGGTCCCCCATCCCGTTTTGGGGTCCCCCAGCCCGTTTTTGGGGTCCCCAGCCCATTTCTGGGGTCCCCAGCCCATTTCCAGTGTCCCCATCCCCTTTTGGGGTCCCGTTTTTGGGGTCCCCAGCCCATTTCCGGTGTCCCCATCCCATTTTGGGGTCCCGTTTTTGGGGTCCCATCCCATTTTTGGGGTCCCCAGCCCCTTTTGGGGTCCCGTTTGGGGTCCCATCCCATCGGGGTGCCCGCGTGCGCTCACGTCCTGCTGCTGCCGCTCCTCCGCCAGGTTCACGCTGCTCCAGCCCACGTTCTCCTCCCCCTCCGAGTCCGGCGGCTCCGGGGGCGACGCCGGGCGCCCGGCCCGCTCCAGGGCCTGGGGACACGGAGACACGGGTGTTGGGGACATGGGGACACGGGGACACGGGTGTTGGGGACAGTGGGGACACAGGGACAGCAAGGACAGCGGGGACAGTGGGGACAGCAGGGAACACCGGCCCGCTCCAGGGCCTGGGGACACGGGGACACGGGCGTTGGGGACAGTGGGGACACGGGGACAGCGGGGACACGGGGACAGTGGGGACAGCAGGGAACACCGGCCCGCTCCAGGGCCTGGGGACACGGGGACAGCAGGGACAGCGGGGACAGTGGGGACATGGGGACAGCGGGACACGGGGACAGCGGGCATTGGGGACACGCGGACAGCAGGGACAGCGGGGAACAGCAGGGACACGGGTTGTTGGGGACACAAGGACACCGGGACAGGGGGGACAGTGGGACACGGGGTGTTGGGGACATTGGGGACACTGGAGACACCAAGGTGTTGGGGACAGCAGGGGACAGCAGGGGACATTGCGGGGATTGGGGACATGAGAACAGCAGGGGACATTGGGGATATTGAGGGATTTGGGACATCAGGGACATTGGGGACAAGGGACGTGGAGAGCAGAAATACAGGGAGAAAAATCTTCTCCAAATCACCCCAAACCCCCCCAAATCCCCTCCAACTCCCCCAAACCCCTCCAAAATCCCCCAAAACTGCCCCAAACCCCCCTGAATTCATCCCAAAATCTGCTCCAGAATTGCCCCAAAATCCCCCAAAATTGCCCCAAAATCCCCGAATTCCCCGAGCCGTGTCGCGATATATCGCGATATCAGGCGATTTATCGCGATATCGGGCGATATATCACGATATAAAACTATATACTGTGATATCAAATTATATACTGCAATATCGAATTATATACTGCGATATCCAACCGTATATCGCGATATCGAGCGATTTATCGCGATATCGGGCAACGTATCGTGATATCGCACAATACATATCGCGATATTGAGCACGATATGGAACGACATATCGCTATATCAAGCTATACACTGCAATATCAAATTATACACTGCGGTATGCAACCATATATCGCGATATCGGGCGATTTATTGCGATATCAAATGATTTATCGCGCTATAGAACGATATACTGCGGTATCGAATTCTATATGGCAATATCGAATTATATACTGCGATATCCGACCATATATCGCGATATCGAGCCATTTATCGTGACACCGGGCGATTTATCGCGCTATAAAACGATATACCACGATATGAAATTATATATCGCTATGTCAAACTATACACTGCAATATCAAATTATATACTGTGGTACGCAACTATATATCGCAACATTGAATGATTTATCGCGATATCAGGTGATTTATCACGATATAGAACGATATACTGTGATATCAAATTATATATTGCAATATCGAATTATGCACTGCAATATCCAACCATAACCTGCGATATATCGCGATATACGGCACTCCATAACCTGTGATATATCGCGATATACAGCACTCGATAACCCCTGATATATCGTGATACACAGCACTCCATAACCCCTGATATATCGCGATATACAGCACTCGATAACCCCTGATATGTCGCGATATACAGGACTCCATAACCTGCGATATATCGCGATATACAGCACTCCATAACCTGCGATATATCGCGATATACAGCACTCCATAACCCCGATATATCGCGATATACAGCACTTCATAACCCCTGATATATCGCGATATACTGCACTGGATAACCTGGGATATATCGCGACATACAACGCCACCTGCCCCAATACACCGTGCACTGTACATCGCATTGCACGGCACGTCACGATACGTCGCGATACGCAACGATTTATGACACCATCTCGCGATACGCGTGGCTATATCGCGATACGCGTGGCTATATCGCGAGGCGCGGCGCTATATCGCGAGGCGCGGCGCTATATCGCGAGGCGCGGCGCTATATCGCGATGCGCGTGGCTATATCGCGATGCGCGTGGCTATATCGCGATGCGCGTGGCTATATCGCGATGCGCGTGGCTATATCGCGATGCGCGTGTATCGCGAGGCGCGGCGCTATATCGCGAGGCGCGGCGCTATATCGCGATGCGCGTGGCTATATCGCGATGCGCGTGGCTATATCGCGATGCGCGTGGCTATATCGCGATGCGCGTGGCTATATCGCGATGCGCGTGGCTATATCGCGATGCGCGTGGCTATATCGCGATGCGCGTGGCTATATCGCGATGCGCGTGGCTATATCGCGATGCGCGTGGCTATATCGCGATGCGCGTGGCTATATCGCGATGCGCGTGGCTATATCGCGATGCGCGTGGCTATATCGCGATGCGCGTGGCTATATCGCGATGCGCGTGGCTATATCGCGATGCGCGTGGCTATATCGCGATGCGCGTGGCTATATCGCGATGCGCGTGGCTATATCGCGATGCGCGTGGCTATATCGCGATGCGCGTGGCTATATCGCGATGCGCGTGGCTATATCGCGATGCGCGTGGCTATATCGCGATGCGCGTGGCTATATCGCGATGCGCGTGGCTATATCGCGATGCGCGTGGCTATATCGCGATGCGCGTGGCTATATCGCGATGCGCGTGGCTATATCGCGATGCGCGTGGCTATATCGCGATGCGCGTGGCTATATCGCGATGCGCGTGGCTATATCGCGATGCGCGTGGCTATATCGCGATGCGCGTGGCTATATCGCGATGCGCGTGGCTATATCGCGATGCGCGTGGCTATATCGCGATGCGCGTGGCTATATCGCGATGCGCGTGGCTATATCGCGATGCGCGTGGCTATATCGCGATGCGCGTGGCTATATCGCGATGCGCGTGGCTATATCGCGATGCGCGTGGCTATATCGCGATGCGCGTGGCTATATCGCGATGCGCGTGGCTATATCGCGATGCGCGTGGCTATATCGCGATGCGCGTGGCTATATCGCGATGCGCGTGGCTATATCGCGATGCGCGTGGCTATATCGCGATGCGCGTGGCTATATCGCGATGCGCGTGGCTATATCGCGATGCGCGTGGCTATATCGCGATGCGCGTGGCTATATCGCGATGCGCGTGGCTATATCGCGATGCGCGTGGCTATATCGCGATGCGCGTGGCTATATCGCGATGCGCGTGGCTATATCGCGATGCGCGTGGCTATATCGCGATGCGCGTGGCTATATCGCGATGCGCGTGGCTATATCGCGATGCGCGTGGCTATATCGCGATGCGCGTGGCTATATCGCGATGCGCGTGGCTATATCGCGATGCGCGTGGCTATATCGCGATGCGCGTGGCTATATCGCGATGCGCGTGGCTATATCGCGATGCGCGTGGCTATATCGCGATGCGCGTGGCTATATCGCGATGCGCGTGGCTATATCGCGATGCGCGTGGCTATATCGCGATGCGCGTGGCTATATCGCGATGCGCGTGGCTATATCGCGATGCGCGTGGCTATATCGCGATGCGCGTGGCTATATCGCGATGCGCGTGGCTATATCGCGATGCGCGTGGCTATATCGCGATGCGCGTGGCTATATCGCGATGCGCGTGGCTATATCGCGATGCGCGTGGCTATATCGCGATGCGCGTGGCTATATCGCGATGCGCGTGGCTATATCGCGATGCGCGTGGCTATATCGCGATGCGCGTGGCTATATCGCGATGCGCGTGGCTATATCGCGATGCGCGTGGCTATATCGCGATGCGCGTGGCTATATCGCGATGCGCGTGGCTATATCGCGATGCGCGTGGCTATATCGCGATGCGCGTGGCTATATCGCGATGCGCGTGGCTATATCGCGATGCGCGTGGCTATATCGCGATGCGCGTGGCTATATCGCGATGCGCGTGGCTATATCGCGATGCGCGTGGCTATATCGCGATGCGCGTGGCTATATCGCGATGCGCGTGGCTATATCGCGATGCGCGTGGCTATATCGCGATGCGCGTGGCTATATCGCGATGCGCGTGGCTATATCGCGATGCGCGTGGCTATATCGCGATGCGCGTGGCTATATCGCGATGCGCGTGGCTATATCGCGATGCGCGTGGCTATATCGCGATGCGCGTGGCTATATCGCGATGCGCGTGGCTATATCGCGATGCGCGTGGCTATATCGCGATGCGCGTGGCTATATCGCGATGCGCGTGGCTATATCGCGATGCGCGTGGCTATATCGCGATGCGCGTGGCTATATCGCGATGCGCGTGGCTATATCGCGATGCGCGTGGCTATATCGCGATGCGCGCGGCACGTCGCGATAGATCGCGATACCGGGCGATTTATCGCGATATCGGGCGATATATCGCGATATAAAACTATATACTGACATATCAAACTATACACTGCAATATCGAATTATATACTGCGATATCCAACCGTATATCGCGATATCAGGCAATTTATCGCGATATCGGGCGATTTATCGCGATATCGGGTGATATATCGCGATATCGGGCGATTTATCGCGATATCGGGTGATATATCGCGATATAAAACTATATACTGACATATCAAAATATACACTGCAATATCGAATTATATACTGTGATATCCGACCATATATCGCGATATCGGGCGATTTATCGCGATATTGCACAATACATATCGCGATATTGAGCACGATATGGAACGACATATCGCTATATCAAGCTATACACTGCAATATCAAATTATACACTGCGGTATGCAACCATATATCGCGATATCGGGCGATTTATTGCGATATCAAATGATTTATCGCGCTATAGAACGATATACTGCGGTATCGAATTCTATATGGCAATATCGAATTATATACTGCGATATCCAACCATATATCGCGATATCGAGCCATTTATCGTGACACCGGGCGATTTATCGCGCTATAAAACGATATACCACGATATGAAATTATATATCGCTATGTCAAACTATACACTGCAATATCAAATTATATACTGTGGTACGCAACTATATATCGCAACATTGAATGATTTATCGCGATATCAGGTGATTTATCACGATATAGAACGATATACTGTGATATCAAATTATATATTGCAATATCGAATTATGCACTGCAATATCCAACCATAACCTGCGATATATCGCGATATACGGCACTCCATAACCTGTGATATATCGCGATATACAGCACTCGATAACCCCTGATATATCGTGATACACAGCACTCCATAACCCCTGATATATCGCGATATACAGCACTCGATAACCCCTGATATATCGCGATATACAGCACTCCATAACCTGCGATATATCGCGATATACAGCACTCCATAACCTGCGATATATCGCGATATACAGCACTCCATAACCTGCGATATATCGCGATATACAGCACTCCATAACCTGCGATATATCGCGATATACAGCACTCCATAACCCCTGATATATCGCGATATACTGCACTGGATAACCTGGGATATATCGCGACATACAACGCCACCTGCCCCAATACACCGTGCACTGTACATCGCATTGCACGGCACGTCACGATACGTCGCGATACGCAACGATTTATGACACCAGCTCGCGATACGCGTGGCTATATCGCGATACGCGTGGCTATATCGCGAGGCGCGGCGCTATATCGCGAGGCGCGGCGCTATATCGCGAGGCGCGGCGCTATATCGCGATGCGCGTGGCTATATCGCGATGCGCGTGGCTATATCGCGATGCGCGTGGCTATATCGCGATGCGCGTGGCTATATCGCGATGCGCGTGGCTATATCGCGATACGCGGCGCTATATCGCGATACGCGGCGCTATATCGCGACGCGCGGTGCCGGGTCGCGCCGTATCGCGCCAGTACCTGCGCGCCGGGCGCGGGCTCCTGCTCGCCGTAGGGGTCGTAGCCGGGGCGGCGCCGCTGCTGCTGCTCCTCCTGCGCCCGCGCCGCCGCCGCCAGCGCCACCTGCTCCAGCACGTCCTCGCCGGCCTCCAGCACCCCTGAGACACCGGGACACGGGGACAGGGGACAGACAGGGGACACGGGGACAGCCAGGGGACACGGGGACAGACGGGACAGACAGGGGACAGCCAGGGGACACGGGGACAGAGGGACAGACAGGGGACACGG
>NW_024373936.1:0-442 GCF_014805655.1 Passer montanus
GGATTATATCACTTACTTATCCACATTTGACCAACTCTTCGATATTCCCAAGGAGAGAAAAAATGCTGAATATAAGAGGTGAGCCTGTTTGCCTGCCTGCTTCCTTTATGGTGAGAAGAAATTTGCTTCTGAAGTGTTCAGCTGTGGAGATTATAATTAACAGCCAAACTTAACTCACATAAATTGGGTTCCTGAGCTAAGTTGTGTCTGAGCCCCAAGCAAAACTTGTGTGGAGAGCTACACTCAGCTCAGAGGAAGAGCTTTAATGTACCCTTGGAACTGTTGTGTCAATAAAATCCTGTGTGGAAAACTGGCCTGACCTTGGTCACATCCCTCTGCAGCCTGGAGGGTAGTGACTGCCCAAAGATGTGCTTAGAGGGTGACAGTGACTTACCTGTGCTCATGATTCCCCTGCCAGGTATCTTGAGATGCTCCTTGAGTA
>NW_024373937.1:0-442 GCF_014805655.1 Passer montanus
GTCAGGGGGAAGGCCACGCCCACCCGCCACGCCCTGAGCCCGCCCACATTGGAATAAACCACACCCAGATTGAATAAACCACGCCCACATTGAATAAACCCGCCCACATTGAATAAACCACGCCCACATTGAATAAACCACGCCCACGTGGAATAAACCACGCCCACAGTGAATAAACCCCGCCCACATTGAATAAACCACGCCCACATTTATGAAACGCCGCCCACATTGGATAAACCACGCCCACATTGAATAAGCCACGCCCACAACGAATAAACCTGCCCACAGTGAATAAACCACGCCCACATTGAATAAACCACGCCCACAGTGAAGAAACCCCGCCCACATTGATGAAACTCCGCCCACATTGTATAAGCACCGCCCACATTGGATAAACCCCGCCCACATAATTTAAACCCCTCCCCTTCTTTGGCCACGCCCC
>NW_024373938.1:0-442 GCF_014805655.1 Passer montanus
AAAGGGGATTGCCACACAGTGAAGGTAGAGCTGTGTCCCTGGAAGGGTTCCTGGGCTGGACGTGCCCTGGAGCAGCTGGCACAGGGCACGGCTGCTGAGCTGCCACCAGCCTGGGCCAGCTGCCTCGCTGTCCCCCCTGCCACGGCCCCTGCTGCTGGCCAGGGACCTGTCAGAATGTCCCCAACACTGCAAAGGGGTGGCACCGGGCACTGCCTGGCCCCTGCAGCCTGTCAGCAGCACTGACAACAGGCTGCTGCTGGAAATGCTGCCCCGAGCTCCTTCCTGCTCCATCCCGTTTGTTTGAATCCTCTTCCCCAGCCCAGCTGTCGTTATCTCTCCAGAAGGGAGGGATGTGGACATCTGTTCTTCCATCAGCTGCTTCCTGCTGGTGCCAGGAGACTTCCCTGAGCTCCCGGGCCAGCCCCTCACACTCTGCCCTCCC
>NW_024373939.1:0-442 GCF_014805655.1 Passer montanus
GAGCAATTTTTAAGTTTGTATAAGTTTGTTTAAAAAAACCCCAAAAATCCCTATTTTTTGCTTTGCAGTCTGTTGGGAAAGGTTAAGATGGGTGGAGATAGTCAACTGATAATTTTTAGCCTGCAAACGGCTGTAGAGTTATTTTGTACCAATCTATTCTGTTCTTCATCAAATAAATAAGCAAGTGACAAGTTGTGACTGAGCTAAGTGACAGCAGATATGTATTTTTGGTAACAGGCTCCTGAACAATCACATTGTTCAATGATCAAATGGTGTATTGCATGATGCAGACAAATGTGGCTCTGTGAATAACACTGCATGTATTTTTTATGCAGGATCTTATGAATACAACCGCATACACTATGAATATTTAAGGACCATATGCAGGCTGGATCATCAATTGAGAGATGCCCTTCACTTAGATCTCTATATAACAAATATA
>NW_024373940.1:0-442 GCF_014805655.1 Passer montanus
TTGGGGTTTCAGTTTGGGTTTATTTGGGGTTTTTTGGGGGTTTGGGGAATTTTTGGTATTTTTTAGGGGATATTTGGGGTTTGATTTGGGGTTTTTGGGGGGATTTGGAGAGTTTGGGGAAGTTTTGGGATTTTTGGGATTTTTTTGGGGATTTTTGGGGTTTTGATTGGGGTTTATTTGGGGTTTCTTGAAGAGGATTTTGGGTTTTTTAGGGGGATTTGGGGGAATTTGGGATTTAGGATTTTTTTGGGGGGTTGGGGGAATTTTTGGGGTTTTGATTGGGGTTTTTTGGGTTTTTTTGGGGGAGGATTTGGGGCTTTTTGGGGAAATTTGGAGTTTTTTTAGGGGGTTTGGGGATTTTTGGGAATTTCTGGGATTTTTAGGGGTTTTTTGGGGTTTTGATTTGGGGTTTATTGGGGGTTTTGGGGAAATTTGGGGATTT
>NW_024373941.1:0-441 GCF_014805655.1 Passer montanus
TTTGGAGTTTTGGGGGGATTTGGGGTCTGGGGGGGATTTTGGGGTCTGGGGTCCCAGGGAGGTCTGGGGGATTTGGGGTTTGGGGTATTTGGGTCTGGGGTCCCGGGGGATCTGGGGTATTTGGGTCTGGGGTCCTGAGGGTTCTGGGGTATTTGGGTCTGGGGGATTTAGGGTCTGGGGGATTTGGGTCTGGGGTCCCAGAGGTTCTGGGGGATTTGGGGTCTGGGGGATTTGGGTCTGGGGTCCCAGGGGGTTCTGGGGTATTTGGGTCTGGGGTCCCGGGGTCCGGCCCTTTCCTTGACCCCTCCCCCACGCCCTGGAGCTGTGGGTGCGGCTGAGCCGGAGCGAGGAGGGGGAGGGGGACCCCCCGCCCGGGGAGGTGAGGACCCCAGACCCACCCGGGACCCCTGACCCACCCTGGGACCCCTGACCCACCCTGGG
>NW_024373942.1:0-441 GCF_014805655.1 Passer montanus
CAGTTCAATCCCAGTTCAATCCCAGTTCATGCCAGTAAGGCCTGGCCCAATCCCAGTCCCTCCCAGTCCATCCCAGTCCCTCCCCGTTCAATCCCAGTCCGTCCCAGTTCATCCCAGTTCAAACCAGTCCAATCCCAGTCCCTCCCAGTTCCCTCCAGTTCCCCAGTTCCCAGTTTGGCTCCAGGCCCAAACTGGGCGGGACTGGGAGGGGCGGTGCTGAGTCAGCAGCTCCGGGCGGGACTGGGAACCTCCCAGTTCAAACCAGTTCAGACCAGTTCAGACCAGTTCACCCCCAGTGACCCCCAGCAACTCCTCCCAGTGCTCCCAGTCCCTCCCAGTTCAAACCAGTTCAAACCAGTAACCCCCAGTGCCCTCCCAGTGCTCCCAGTTCTCTCCCAGTTCATCCCAGTATCTCCCAGTTCAAACCAGTAACCCCCCAGA
>NW_024373943.1:0-441 GCF_014805655.1 Passer montanus
CCCCCGATCCCCCCTCACCCCGCTCCCATTAACCCTTTCCGCCCCGTCCCAGGCGAGTACATCAAGACCTGGCGGCCCCGTTACTTCCTCCTCAAGAGCGACGGCTCCTTCGTGGGCTACAAGGAGCGGCCGGAGAGCTCCGAGCACGGCCTCCCCCCCCTCAACAACTTCTCCGTGGCCGGTGCGGGCTCGGCACGGGGGGATCCCCACCCCAGCCCGGCCTTTTGCCCGATTTTCCCGGTTTTTGCCCGATTTTGCCGGTTTTT
Source organism: Passer montanus (assembly GCF_014805655.1). NCBI lineage: Eukaryota > Metazoa > Chordata > Aves > Passeriformes > Passeridae > Passer > Passer montanus. Next base: position 267 of record NW_024373943.1, read on the forward strand.
GCCTCGTTTCAGAGTGCCAGCTGATGAGGACGGAGCGGCCGCGCCCCAACACCTTCGTCATCCGCTGCCTGCAGTGGACCTCGGTCATCGAGAGGACGTTCCACGTGGACACGGCCCAGGAGCGGTGCGTGGGGTGGGGAGGGGGCAGAGACCCCTGATCCCCCGGGAGAGACCC
>NW_024373944.1:0-441 GCF_014805655.1 Passer montanus
CCCCAAAATGTCCCTAAAGTGCCCCAAAAACCCCAAAATGTCCCCAAACAGCCCCGAAATGTCCCCAAAATGTCCCTAAATTGCCCCAAAAATGGCCCTAAAGTGCCCCAAAATGTCCCTAAAGTGCCCCAAATACCCCAAAAATGGCCCCCAAATGTTCCCAAACCACCCCAAAATGTCCCTCAAGTGCACCAAACATCCCAAAATGTCCCTAAACTGCCCCAAAATGTCCCTAAACTGCCCCAAAAACCCCAAAGTGTCCCCAAACAGCCCCAAAAACCCCAAAATGTCCCTAAAGTGCCCCAAAATGTCCCCAAAATGTCCCCAAACAACCCCAAAATGTTCCCAAACCACCCCAAAACAGCCCCAAAGTGTCCCCAAACAGCCCCAAAACAACCCCAAAATGTCCCCGAACCCCAAAAGTGCCCCCAGCCCCCCAAA
>NW_024373945.1:0-441 GCF_014805655.1 Passer montanus
TGGGGGTTTGCAGTGTCACAATAGTCTCCTCTGGCTCTACAGTGTCACAATGGACCACTGATGACATGAGTCCCCTCTGTGAAACCCTGGAGCTTTGGTTCCATGCAGCCCTGCAGTGTCACAAAGGCCTCTTGGTTTCACAAGGCCCCAGAGTATCACAATGGTCCTCTTGGTTCTGTGGGGACCCCCAGGGTCACAATGGTCTCACTGGTTCCATGAGGCCTCAAAGGGTCACAATGCTTTGATTATTCCACAATGCCTCTTAGTGTCATAATGGTCTCCATGATCCCTTGAGTCCCCTCAATGTCACAATGGCCCCCTGGTTCCATGAGGCTGTGAAGAGTCTTAATGGTCTCTCCATGGTTCCATGAGGCCTTGCAATGTCACAATTATCTCCACAATTTTCCATGACGCCACACAGTGTCACAATGGTCCCTTGGT
>NW_024373946.1:0-7818 GCF_014805655.1 Passer montanus
AGAATTCAGCCCAAAATTCCACCCCAAAATCTACCCAAATTCCACCCAAAATTCTGGCCCAAAATCCACCCAATTCCACTCAAAATCCAGCCCAAAATGGCCCAAATTCCACCCAAAATTCCAGCCCAAATTCCACCCAAATTCCACCCAAAATTCAGCCCAAATTCCAGCCCAAAACCTCCAAATTCCACCCGAATTCCACCTCAAAAATCCACAAAATCCACTCAAAATGTGGAGCAAAATAGCCCCGAATTTCACCCAAAATTCCGGCCCAAAATCCCCCGAATTTCACCCAAAAATCCAGCACAAAATAGCCCCGAATTTCATCCCAAAAATCCCCGAATTCCAGACGAAATCCAGAGCAAAATTGCCCAAATTCCACCCAAAATCCCCCCCAAATTTGGCCCAAATTCCACCCCAAATCCACCCAAAATTTGCCCCAAAATTCCAGATAAAAATCCCCAAATTCCACCCAAAATTCCACTCGAATTCCACCTAAATTCTGGCCCAAAATCCACCCAAATTTCACCCCAAATTCCGGCACAAAATCGCCCAAAATTCCACCCAAAATTCCAGCCCGAATTCCACCCTGAATTTGGCCCAATTTCAGGCGATTTTGGGCTAGTTTGGGGTATTTTTAGGTGTTTTTGGGGGTTTTGGGGGCGTTTTGGTGGTTTTTTGGGGTTATTTGGGGTGATTTTGGGGCGTTTTGGGGTGGTTTTGGGTGTATTTGGGGTGTTTTTGGTGGTTTTAGGGGTATTTTGGGGTGGTTTTGGGGCGTTTTGGTGGTTTTGTGGGTATTTTGGGTGATTTTGGGGTATTTTGGGGCGTTTTGGGGTGGTTTTGGGTGTATTTGGGGTGTTTTTGGTGGTTTTAGGGGTATTTTGGGGTGGTTTTGGGGCGTTTTGGTGGTTTTGTGGGTATTTTGGGTGATTTTGGGGTATTTTGGGGCGTTTTGGGGTGGTTTTTGGGGTATTTTTGGGTATTTTGGGGTTATTTTGGGTGATTTTGGGGTTATTTTGGGGTGTTTTTGGTGATTTTTGGGCTATTTTGGGGTGGTTTGGGGGTATTTTGGGGCGTTTTGGTGGTTTTGGGGTTATTTTGGGGTAGTTTGGGGTATTTTGGGGCTATTTTGGGGTGGTTTGGTGGTTTTGGGGTTATTTTGGGGTAGTTTGGGGTATTTTGGGGCTATTTTGGGGTGTTTTGGGGTATTTTGGGGCGTTTTGGTGGTTTTGGGGTTATTTTGGGTGATTTTGGGGTGTTTTGGGGTGGTTTTTGGGGTATATTGGGATGTTTTGGGGTGTTTTTGGTGGTTTTTTGGGTGATTTTGGTGTTTTTGGGGGGTATTTTGGGGTATTTTGGATTATTTTAGGGTGGTTTTGGTGGTTTTTTGGGTGATTTTAGTGTTTTTTTGGGGTAATTTTTGTATTTTTGAGGGTATTTTGGGCTATTTTTGTATTTTGGGGTGGTTTTGGTGATTTTTAGTGGGTATTTTGGGGTGTTTTCAGTGATTTTTGGGGTGATCTTGGTGTGTTTTGGTGTTTTTTGGGGTGTTTTTGGTGGTTTTTTGGGTGATTTTGGTGTTTTTGGGGGGTATTTTGGGGTATTTTGGATTATTTTAGGGTGGTTTTGGTGTTTTTTTGGGTGATTTTGGTGTTTTTTGGGGGTATTTTGGGGTAATTTTTTTGAGGGTATTTTGGGGTTATTTTTGGTATTTTGGGGTGGTTTTGGTGATTTTTAGTGGGTATTTTGGGGTGTTTTCAGTGATTTTTGGGGTGATCTTGGTGTGTTTTGGTGTTTTTTGGGGCTATTTTGGGGTGGTTTGGGGGTATTTGGGGGCGTTTTGGTGGTTTTGGGGGTATTTTGGGGTATTTTGGGGTGTTTTGGGGTGGTTTGGGGTGGTTTTGGGGTGGTTTGGGGCGTTTTGGTGGTTATTTTTGGGGGGGTTTTGGGGTTTTTCTGGAATTTTTTCGGATTTTTTTGGGGATTTTTTTTTTATTTTTTTGGGGTTTTTAAATAATTAATTTGGAATTTTTGGGGGATTTTTGGAAAATTTGTTTGGGATTTTTTGGGGGGATTTTTAAAAAATATTTCCGATTTTTGGGAACATTTTTGTGATTTTTTTGGAATTTTTTCAGAATTTTTTGGGACTTTTTGGGAATTTTTTCAGATTTTTTAGAGAATTATTTTTTTACTTTTGGGGGGATTTTTTGGAAATTTTTTTTAAAATTTTAGATTTTTTTTTAATTTTTGGGATTTTTTTGATTTTTTTTTTTTTTTGAATTTTGGGGCATTTTTTGAAAATGTCGGGGGATTTTTTGGGGGGATTTTGGAGGTGAATTCCCCGGAATCCTCGTCCCCCGCGGGGCTCTCCAGCTCCTGCACAGGAATTCCAGAATTCCGGGAATTTCAGGGGAAAATTGGGAAAATTTGGGGGGTTGGGGAGATTTTTGGGAATTTTTAGGCCTTTTTTGGGATTTTTTTGGGGATTTTTTAAATTTTTTAAAATTATTTTTAAAATTTTTTTAAATTATTTTTTAAATTTGGGGGATTTTTCAGGAATTTTTTGGGAATTTTTAGGAAATTTCTGGGCATTTAGGAAAATTTGGGGGAATTTGGGGATTATTTTTTTGAATTTTGGGGGGAATTTTTGAGGTTTTTGGGGTTTTTTTGGGGTGAATTTTAAGGTTTTTTTGGGCATTTTGGGTCAAATTTTTGGTTTTTATTTTTTGGGTTTTTTGAGTAAATTTTGGTCATTTTGGGGTGAATTTTCCAAATTCTGGGTTTTTTTGGGTTGAATTTTCGAGATTTTGGTTTTTTTTTTGTGGTGAATTCTTGGGGTTTTTTGGGGTGAATTTTGGGGTTTTTTAGGGCGAATTTTGGGGTTTTTGTAGGGCAATTTTGGGGCGTTTTTAGGGTGAATTTTGGGGATTTTTGGTGCAAATTTTGTGGCTTTTGGATTTTTGGGATGAATTTTTAGGTTTTTTTGGGGGCGAATTTGTAGGAATTTTGGGGTGAATTTTTGGGGTGAATTTAGGGTTTTTTTGGGGGAGAATTTTCATTTTTTTGGGGGAATTTTTGGGATTTTGGGGTGAATTTTGGGATTTTTTAGGGCAAATTTTGGGGGTGAATTTTGGGGATTTTGGCACAAATTTTGGGTCTTTTTGGGTTGAATTTTTCAGATTTTGGGTCTTTTTGGGTTGAATTTTTGGGATTTTGGGGTTTTTTGGGGTGAATTTTAATTTTTTGGGGGTGAATTTTGGGATTTTTTTGGGGTTTTTTTGGGGTGAATTTTGGGGATTTTTAGGGTGAATTTTGGGGATTTTGGCACAAATTTTGGGTCTTTTGGGTTGAATTTTTCAGATTTTGGGGTTTTTTGGGGTGAATTTTTGGGAATTTGGGGTGAATTTTCGGGGTAAATTCTGGATTTTTTGGGGCAAATTTTGGGGTTTTTTTGGGGTGAAGTTTTTGGATTTTAGGTGGTTTTTGGGGTGAATTTTTCAGGATTTTGGAGTTTTTTGTGGTGAATTCTTGAGATTTTTTTGGGGTGAATTTTGGGTGTTTTTAGGGCAAATTTTGGAGATTTTTTTGGACAAATTTGGGGAATTTTTAGGGTGAATTTTAAGGATTTTGGCACAAATTTTGGGGATTTTGGGGTGAATTTTTGGGGTGAGTTGGGTTTTTTTTGGGGATGTTTTGGGTGAATTTTGGGGATTTTTTTTTGCAAATTTTGGGGATTTGGGGTTTTTTTTGGTGTGAATTTTCCGGATTTGGGGGTTTTTGGGGGTGAATTTTAATTTTTTTGGGGTGAATTCTGGGTTTTTTGGGTGTGACCTTGAAGCCGAGGTCGCCGCGCTTGCAGCACAGGCAGGTGAGGAGGAGGAGGACGAAGGCCACGAGCCCCGAGCACGAGAGGAGCAGCGCCGCCGAGGGGGGGCCCGCGGGGGGCGAGCCTGGAAAAAAAACCCAATAATCAATAATCGATAATCGATAATCAATAATCGATAATCGATAATCGATAATCAATAAGTAAGTTTATAGTCGTATCAATACCTGCCCATCAATAACTGATATGCAATAACCGATTATCAGTGCACAATAATCTATAGCTTAATCAATACCCGATAATTGATTCTCGATAATCGACACTCGCTAATCAATAACTGATATTCAATGCCCAATAATCGATACCTGATCATCGGCACCTGAATCAATACCCAATAATGGATTCCTGACAATCAATACCCTAATCAACACTCGCTAATCAATAACTGATGTCAATAACTGATTATCAGTGCACAATAATCTATACCGATACCCTAATCAACACCCGCTAATCAATAACTGATTATCAGTGCACAATAATCCATACCCAAATCAATAGCCGATAATTGATTCCCGATCATCAATACTCTAATCAACACCTGCTAATCAATACCCGCTCGTTGATATCCGAATTAACATCCCCTAATCAATAACTGGTATTCAATAACTGATAATCGATACCTGATAATCGACACCCGAATCAATATCCAGCAATCAATAACCGATAATTGATACAGGATGATCAATACCTTAACCAACACCCACAAATCAATAACTGATATTCAATACCAATAATCAATACCCGAATTAATGCCCGCTAATCAATAACTGATGTTCAAGAACCGATTATCAATGCACAATAATCAATACCCGATAATTGATTCCGGACAATCAATACCCTGATCAACAGCCGCTAATCAATACCCGCTCATCGATGACCAATAATTGATAATCGATCCCCGATGACCAATACCCGATAATCGATCCCCAATAGCCAATAATCGATAATCAATCCCCAATAACCAATAATCGATAACCGATACCCAATAATCGATATCCGATAACCAATACCTGATAATCAATGCCTGATAACCAATACCCAAGAATTGTTCCTGGTTAATCGATCCCCAGTACCCAATAATTGATCCCCGATACCCAATAATCGATCCCAAATACCCGATAATCAATCCCCAATACCAGATAATTGATAACCGATTCCCAATAATTGATCCCCAGTACCAGATAATCGATCCCAAATACCCGATAATCCATCCCCAGTACCCGATAATCGATCCCCAATACCCAATACCCGATCCCCAATACCCAATCCCCGCTGATCGATAACCAATAATCGATCCCCGATACCCAATAATCGATCCCCGGTACCCGATAATCGCTCCCCGGTCCCCGATGACCGCTCCCCGGTCCCCGCCGACCGCCCCCCGCTGATCGATAGCCGATAATCGATGATCGATGACTCACCGCGGGCCGGGGGCGCCCCCAGCGCTGCGGGCGCTCCCAGCGCCGCCATCGCCGCCAGCACCGGGGGGCGGGGCCACGGGGGGAGGGGCCACGCAGGCCCCGCCCCGCCCATCCCGGCCCCGCCCCTTGGGGTGGGGTCAGCGGGGGGGGAGCATGGCGGGAAATGGGGGGAATTGGGAAAAATGGGGAAAATGGGAAATTAAATGGGAAAAATGGGGGAAATTGGGGGAAAATGGGAAAAATGGGGGAAATGGGGAATTAAATGGAAAATTATAATGGGAAATTAAATGGGAAAATTGGGAAAAATGGGAAAAAATGGGGGAAAATGGGAAATTAAATGGGGAAATTAAATGGCAAAAATGGGGGAAAATGGGAAAATTAAATGGGAAAAATGGGAAAAATGGGAAATTAAATGGGAAATTAAATGGGGGGAAATCGGGGGGAATTGGGAAAAATGGGAAATTAAATGGGGGGAAATCGGGAAAATTAAATGGGAAAAAAGGGGGAAAATGGGGAATTAAATGGGAAAAATGGGGGAAAATGGGAAATTAAATGGGAAGTTAAATGGGGAAATTGGGAAAAATGGGAAAAAATGGGGAAAATGGGGGAAATGGGGAATTAAATGGGAAATTAAATGGGGAAATGGGGGGAAAATGGGAAATTAAATGGGAAATTAAATGGGAAATTAAATGGGAAATTAAATGGGAAATTAAATGGGAAAATGGATGGGAAATTAAATGGGAAATTAAATGGGAAAATGGGGGGAAATTGGGGAAAAATGGGAAATTAAATGGGAAATTAAATGGGAAAAATGGGGAAAATGGGAAATTAAATGGAAAATTAAATGGGAAAAATGGGGATATTAGGGAAAAATGGGAAATTAAATGGGAAATTAAATGGGAAAATGGGGGAAATCGGGGGAATTGGGAAAAATGGGAAATTAAATGGGAAAAATGGGGAAATTGGGGAAAAATGGGGGAAAATGTGGGAAAAATGGGGGAAATTGGGAAATTAAATGGGAAAAATTGGGGGAAATGGGGGAAAATGGGGGGAAATCGGGGGATATTGGGAAAAATGGGAAATTAAAAGGGAAATTAAATAGGGAAATTGGGGAAAATGGGAAAAATGGGGGGAATTGGGGGGAAATTGGGAAAAATTGGGAAATTAAATGGGAAAAATGGGGAAATTGGGGGAAATTGGGGGAAAATCGGGGGAAATCGGGAAAAAATGGGGGAAATTGGGAAAATTAAATGGGAAATTAAATCAGGGAAATGGGAAAAATTGGGGGGAATTGGGAAAAAATGGGGGGAAATGGGGGAAATTGGATAAAAATCAGGGGAAAATCGGGGAAAATTGGGAAAAAATGGATAAAAAGGGAAAAATTGGGGGGAAAAGGGAAATTAAATGGGAAAAAAGGAAAAATGGGAAAAATTGGGGGGAAATTGGGAAAAATGGGAAAAAAGTGGAAAAAAATGGGGAAAATTAGGAAAAAAGAGGAAAAATTGGGGGGAATTGGAATTCAATGGGGAAAAAGTGGGGGAAAATAGGGAAAAATGGGAAAATTTTGGGGAAAATTGAGAAAAAATTAGGGGAAAAATGGGGAAAATGGGGGAAATGGGGAAAACAGGGAATTAAATGGGGAAAAATGGGAAAAATTGGGGGAAAATTAGGAGGAAAAAGTGGAAAAATGGGAAAAAATGGGGGGAAAATGGGGGAAATTGGGGAAAAATCGAGGAAAAATTAGGGAAAAATGGGGAAAAAGAGGAAAAAATGGGGAAAAATAAAAAAAAGGGGGAGAAATGGGGAAAAATTGGGGTAAAAAGACTAAAAAATTGGGTAAAAAGGGGAAAAATGGAAAAAAGGGGACAATGGGGGAAAATTGGGGAAAATGGGGGAAAAATTAGTAGAAAAATGGGGGGGAAAAGAGGAAAAATGGGGAAAAAGGGAATTAAATGGGGAAAATTGGGGGAAAATGGGGAAAATTTAGAAAAAAGAGGGAAAAGAGGAGGAAAAATGGGAAAAAATAGGAGGAAAAAGGGAATTAAATGGGTGGAAAATAGGAAAAAAAGGAGGCAAAATGGGGGAAAAAGAGGAAAATATGGGGGGAAATTGGGAAAAAATGGGGATTAAATGGGGGGAAATGAGGGGAAAAGGGGAAATTTGGGAAAAAGGGAGGGAAAAAAGGCAAATAAAGGAGAGAGGAAATGGGGGAAAATTGGGAAAAAAAGGAGAATTAAAGGGAGGAGAAATGGAGGAAAAATCGGGAAAAAAAGGAGGATTTGTGAGGGAGAAAGGAGGGAAAATGGAGGGAAAATAAAGCAAAAATGGAGGGAAAATGGGGCAAAACGGGGCAAAAAAGGGAATTTAGGGCGGGGTTTCAGGGGGAATTTCAGAGGCAAAAAAGGCGAATTTTAGGGAGGGGAAAAACGAGGGGAAAAATAAGGGAAAAAAATAATAAAAGAAAAAAGGAAACCCGGGAATTGCGGAGGGGAGAGGGGGGGGGATTTAGGG
>NW_024373946.1:7901-9511 GCF_014805655.1 Passer montanus
AAAACCGGGCCGGGGGGGGGGGGGGGGGGGAAAGGGGGGAAAAAAGGGGAAGGGGGGGGGGAAATGTGGGGGGAAAAATGGGAAATTAAATGGGAAATTAAATGGGAAAAATGGGGAAAATGGGAAATTAAATGGAAAATTAAATGGGAAAAATGGGGATATTAGGGAAAAATGGGAAATTAAATGGGAAATTAAATGGGAAAATGGGGGAAATCGGGGGAATTGGGAAAAATGGGAAATTGAATGGGAAAAATGGGGAAAATGGGAAATTAAATGGAAAATTAAATGGGAAAAATGGGGATATTAGGGAAAAATGGGAAATTAAATGGGAAATTAAATGGGAAAATGGGGGAAATCGGGGGAATTGGGAAAAATGGGAAATTAAATGGGAAAAATGGGGAAATTGGGGAAAAATGGGGGAAAATGTGGGAAAAATGGGGGAAATTGGGAAATTAAATGGGAAAAATTGGGGGAAATGGGGGAAAATGGGGGGAAATCGGGGGATATTGGGAAAAATGGGAAATTAAAAGGGAAATTAAATAGGGAAATTGGGGAAAATGGGAAAAATGGGGGGAATTGGGGGGAAATTGGGAAAAATTGGGAAATTAAATGGGAAAAATGGGGAAATTGGGGGAAATTGGGGGAAAATCGGGGGAAATCGGGAAAAAATGGGGGAAATTGGGAAAATTAAATGGGAAATTAAATCAGGGAAATGGGAAAAATTGGGGGGAATTGGGAAAAAATGGGGGGAAATGGGGGAAATTGGATAAAAATCAGGGGAAAATCGGGGAAAATTGGGAAAAAATGGATAAAAAGGGAAAAATTGGGGGGAAAAGGGAAATTAAATGGGAAAAAAGGAAAAATGGGAAAAATTGGGGGGAAATTGGGAAAAATGGGAAAAAAGTGGAAAAAAATGGGGAAAATTAGGAAAAAAGAGGAAAAATTGGGGGGAATTGGAATTCAATGGGGAAAAAGTGGGGGAAAATAGGGAAAAATGGGAAAATTTTGGGGAAAATTGAGAAAAAATTAGGGGAAAAATGGGGAAAATGGGGGAAATGGGGAAAACAGGGAATTAAATGGGGAAAAATGGGAAAAATTGGGGGAAAATTAGGAGGAAAAAGTGGAAAAATGGGAAAAAATGGGGGGAAAATGGGGGAAATTGGGGAAAAATCGAGGAAAAATTAGGGAAAAATGGGGAAAAAGAGGAAAAAATGGGGAAAAATAAAAAAAAGGGGGAGAAATGGGGAAAAATTGGGGTAAAAAGACTAAAAAATTGGGTAAAAAGGGGAAAAATGGAAAAAAGGGGACAATGGGGGAAAATTGGGGAAAATGGGGGAAAAATTAGTAGAAAAATGGGGGGGAAAAGAGGAAAAATGGGGAAAAAGGGAATTAAATGGGGAAAATTGGGGGAAAATGGGGAAAATTTAGAAAAAAGAGGGAAAAGAGGAGGAAAAATGGGAAAAAATAGGAGGAAAAAGGGAATTAAATGGGTGGAAAATAGGAAAAAAAGGAGGCAAAATGGGGGAAAAAGAGGAAAATATGGGGGGAAATTGGGAAAAAATGGGGATTAAATGGGGGGAAATGAGGGGAAAAGGGGAAATTTGGGAAAA
>NW_024373947.1:0-441 GCF_014805655.1 Passer montanus
CTGAAGAACCATTGCAGATCTTACTCTCTCCTCCCCCTTAGTAAAAGCCCAATGTAAAAAATATAATTGAGAGATTAGAAAGACCTCACCTTACATTTTCTCACGCATCTGTACTAGGCTTTGGCTAACTTAAGCTGTCTCTTAACAAGTATCTTAGCTCCAGCTGATCAGAGGCTCTCTGTGAGCTCAGTGGGGTGGCAGAACAATGCTTTTTCTTAAGAGCAAAAACTTTTCACGTCTGGATGCTGGTTTTACTGTAAAGCCTTTCAAGCAGGTTTACAGCTGTGCCATGGCACTTCTGCTCTGAGAGGTTTGTGCTCATTTGATAGCAATCTGGTAGGTTTGGTACCTGTTCCCAAGGCTGACCTCTCCTTGTTTAATTTAGAACACATGCTGGCATGCATGGAAGGTCCATAGTCACTTGGACCACGTGGTTTTTTT
>NW_024373948.1:0-441 GCF_014805655.1 Passer montanus
CTTTTTTAAGGGTTGGGGTAGGGTTGAAGTGCTTGAGGCGATGTTTTGTGTTTGGATTTTTTGTGTTTGGATTTATGTTGTTTGTTAATGGGTTTTAGTTATTAATTACATAATCTTAGCATTATTACTAATTAATAACACATAATAAGTTGTATATTTTGTACAACTATATGTTCTATAGATATGTTAGTATATTTGCATCTATTATGAATGTGTTGTACATAATATATGTATCATTTACAATAAAAAATATAAAAATATAAGCATGTATTTATATATATGTTATATATATTATACACTATGTTTTATAATTATATATATGTGTTACATATATACAATGTATAAAACATATTATATACTGTATATAATATATATACTTATTGTATATTATATATTATAATATATATGTGTAATATATATTATGTTATGTTATGTTATGTT
>NW_024373949.1:0-441 GCF_014805655.1 Passer montanus
CCCCCGTCCTGACGGGTCAGGGCGCTCAGAGCCGCAGAGTCCTAAAAAATGGGAAAAAAATGGGAAAAATCAGCAAAAAATCGCATTAAATTCGCCTCGAAATCAGCCAAAATGCACCTAAAACACAGGAAAAATTCACATAAAAATCACCCCAAATTCACCCCAAATTCATCTGAAATTATCCCAAAATTCACCCCAAATTCATCTGAAATTATCCCAAAATTCGCCCCAAAGTCGCGAAAATTCGGCAAAATTCGGCCCAAATCCAGCAAAATTCACCCAAAATCCACCCTAAATGCACATGAAAGTCATCCAAAATTCCTCCCAAATTCACTCAAAATTCACCCAAAATTCATCCCAAATGAGTCTGAAATTCACCCAAAATTCGCACAAAATTCGCAAAAAATTCGCAAAAATTCAGCAAAATTCAGCCCAAATCCA
>NW_024373950.1:0-441 GCF_014805655.1 Passer montanus
GCAGGCAGCCGGCCGCTGCGGGCCACCGGATTGACAGGCTCCGTGCCTGTCAATCACAGGCATCTCAGGGACACCAAAATCCGCCAGCCCCCCTGAACTCTTCTCAGGTGGGCGTGGCCTTCCCCGGGAGCGGGTGTGGCTCGAACGAGGCCACACCCCCTCCCCTGACTCGTTTCAGCCCCTGCAGGCCGTGCTGATTGGCCAGAGCCCGGAGGCAGTGGTGTGGGCGTTGGAGGTCTTGGCCAAACAGAGCAGGAGTTGGGTGGGGCCTAAGGGGGTAGGAGGGGCTTCGGGAGGTTGGTGGGGCTTCGGGAGGGGAGTGGGGCTTCGGGAGGTGGGTGTGGCCTGAAGATGTGGGTGGGGCTTGAGGGGTGGGAGGAGCTTAACTAGGCAGGGGCTAAGGTTGTGGGTTGGGCTTAAAATGGCGGGCGGGATGGAAAG
>NW_024373951.1:0-441 GCF_014805655.1 Passer montanus
CTGATCCATCCCAAAATCCCCAAATCCCCCCCAAATTCCTGATCCATCCCAAAATCCCCAAATTCCCCCAAATCTCTGATTCATCCCAAATCCCCCCAAAATTCCCAAGTTCCTCCAAATCCCTGATCCATCCCAAAATCCCCAAATCCCCGAGCCCCCCCGGAGCCCCCAGACCCAAATAACGCCCCCAGACCCAAATAACGCCCCCGTACCCTGAGGGCGGGGTCGGCGCCGTGCTCCAGCAGGCAGCGCACCGCCCCCAGGCACAGGTTGGAGGCCGCGATGTGCAGCGCGGTGCCGTGGCTGAAATCGCTGCAGGTCGAGTGCAGCACTGCGGGGAACGCGGGGGAAACTGAGGCACGGGGGGACCCCAAAAATCGGGGGAGGGGGTGGTGGATGCAGGGGGGACCCGAAAAAGGTAGCGGGATTCAAAAAACCCCG
>NW_024373952.1:0-441 GCF_014805655.1 Passer montanus
TTTTTGAGCCAAAAATGTCGTTTTTTTGACCCAAAAATGTGGTTTTTTGATTTAAAACTCATGGATTTTAAGCCAAAAATGTCGGGTTTTTCACTCAAAAATGGCCATTTTCTTGAGCCAAGATTTGATGGTTTTGAGTAAAAAAAGGCGAATTTTTGACTTAAAAATGGCGATTTTTGAGCCAAAAATGGCCGTTTTTTGACCTAAAAATGGTGATTTTTTTCACTCAAGAGTGGTGGATTTTTCACCCAAAAGTGGTGGGTTTTTGAGCCAGAAATGGCGATTTTTGACCTAAAAATGGCGATTTTTGAGCCAAAAATGTCGTTTTTTGAGTGAAAAATGCTGGATTTTTGACTCCAAATCTCTGGATTTTGACTCAAAAGATGGTGGGTTTTTCACTCAAGAATGGTGGATTTTGACCCAAAAATGGACTTTTTTGAC
>NW_024373953.1:0-441 GCF_014805655.1 Passer montanus
ATTTTTTTGGGATTTTTGCCCAAAATCCCAGAATTTTGCCCAAAACGCCAGGATTTTGGGGTGTTTTCACCGTTTTTTGGTACCTGCTCCTGTCGTCGCGGCCGCGCCGCTCCCGACTGTGGCTGCTCCTTTGGGGAGATTTTGGGTGGGAATTTTGGGATTTTGGACCAGAATTTTCAGATTTTTTGGGTGCTTTGAGTTGGAATTCCAGAATTTTGGGGATTTTTAGCTGGAATTTTGGGATTTGCGGTCAGAATTCCAAAAATGTGGAGGGATTTTGAGCAGGAATTCCTGGATTTTGTGTCAGAAATCCGCGATTTTGAGGGCATTTTGCATCGGGATTTCGGGTTGGAATTTTGGGATTTATTTTGGATCTTGGGCTGGAATTTCGGGATTTTGGGCTGGGATTTCGGGATTTTGGGCTGGAATTTCGGGATTTTG
>NW_024373954.1:0-441 GCF_014805655.1 Passer montanus
TAAAATCGCCTTAAAATGCTCTGAAATCCTCCTAAAAATGCTCCAAAAAAATCCCTTAAAAATCCCTTAAAACCCCCCAAAAACCCTCTGAAATCTGCTTAAAACCCTCTTGAAAAATCCCGAAAAATCCCTTTAAAAACCCCTTAAAATCGCCTTAAAATGCTCTGAAATCCTCCTAAAAATGCTCCAAAAAAATCCCTTAAAAATCCCTTAAAACCCCCCAAAAACCCTCTGAAATCTGCTTAAAATCCTCTAAAAATGCCTGAAAAATCCCCCCAAAAGCTCTAAAATCCCCCCCAAAAGCTCTAAAATCTGCTTAAAAATCCTGTAAAAAACTCCCTAAAAATCCTTTAAAATGCCCCCAGAAATCCTCTGAAATCGGCTTAAAATCCCTTAAAAATTCCCTTAAAACCCCCCCAAAAACCCTCTGAAATCTGCTTA
>NW_024373955.1:0-440 GCF_014805655.1 Passer montanus
CCCGGGCCCCTCCCCCGCGGGGGACCCGGATGCGGCTGCGCTTTCCCGCCAGCTGCGGGCGCTGCTGCGCACGCGCCCCGCGGGGCTCTCGCTCTTCCAGCTGCGCGCCGCCTACAGCGCCGCCTACCGGCGCCCCTTGCCCATGGGCAGCGCCGCCTCCGCCCGACTGCGCCTGCGCCAGCTGCCCGGCGCCCCTCTGCGCCTGCGCGGCTGCGGCGTGCAGATGCGCGTGCTGCCGCCGTGCGGCGCGGAGGACCCGGAGGAGCAGGGGGACATGGCGGGGGGCTGGCGGGGCGAGGGGACCCCCCGGGCGGCGTCGCCCACCCGCGACAGGACCCCCCCGGCGACACCCAGGCCGGGGGGCACTCGGGAGGGGACCCCCGGGGCGCCCCCGGCCCGCGGAACCCCGCTGGCGGCGGCGGCTCCTGGCACCCCCCGTG
>NW_024373956.1:0-440 GCF_014805655.1 Passer montanus
TGGGGGATTTTTGATTGGGGTTTTTTTTTGGGATTTCTAAAGTTTTGGGGGGAATTTCTGGAGGATTTTTTGGGTTGTTTTGGGGGGGATTTTTTAACTTTTGTTGATTTTTCGTAATTTTTTTTTGTGCATAATTTTTAAAAATTTTTTGTGATTTTTTTGGTGATTTTTGGGGGGGCTTGGGGGGATTTATTTTTTCATTTTTTGTGATTTTTGGTGACTTTTGGGGATCTTTTGGGAATTTTTTTTCATTTTTTCATTTTTTTCATTTTTTTCTTTTTTTTTCATTTTTTCATTTTTGGGGGGATTTTTATTGTGGGGATTTTTTTGTGGGATTTTTTTTTCTGGTTTTTATGTTTTTGGGTTGTTTTTTTGGTTTTTTTTTGCAGGGGGGGAATTATTTTAAAAAATTTTTGGTGATTTTTTTTATTTTTTGGGGG
>NW_024373957.1:0-9500 GCF_014805655.1 Passer montanus
CCCAAATTTCACCCAAAAAATCCCTCAAATTCATCCCAAAATCACCCCAAATTCATCCTGAAATCACCCCAAAATTCTCCCCAAAATCACCAAACCCCAAAATCCTCCAAATTCACCCCAAAAATACCCCGAAATCACCCCCAAAGTCACCCCGAAATCACCCAAAATGCCCCAAAATCACCCAAAAAATCACCCGAAATTCACCCCAAAAATAACCCAAAATCACCCCAAAAATACCCCGAAATCACCCCCAAAGTCACCCCGAAATCACCCAAAATGCCCCAAAATCACCCAAAAAATCACCCGAAATTCACCCCAAAAATAACCCAAATTCACCCCGAAATTCACCCCAAAATCATCCCAAAAATACAAAACCCCAAAATCCCCAAAATTCACCCCAAAATCACCCCAAAATCACCCCAAAATCATCCCAAAATCACCCCAAATCCACCCAAAATTCACCCCAAAAATCAAAAATCCCCAAAATTCCCTGAAAATCCCCAAATCTCCCAAATCCAGCCCCAAAATCTCCTTCCAAAAATCCCAAAATCCCCAAATTCACCCCAATATTCCCCAAATTCGCTCCAAAATCCCCCCAAAATTTCCTGAATTCCCCGAAATTCCCAAAATCCCCCAAATTCACCTCAAAACCACAAAATCCCAAAATGCCCCAAATCCACCCCAAAAATCCAAAGCCCCAAAATTCACCCCAAAAATCCCCAAATCAAAAATCTCCAAAATTCACCCCAAAATCACAAAACGCCCCAAATTTCCCCCAAAATCCCTGAAAATCCCAAATTCCCCCGAAAATCCCCCAAAACTGCCCCAAAATCTCCTTCAAAAACCCAAAATCCCCCAAATTCATCCCAGAAATCCCCAAAATTTCCCCAAAATTCCCAAAATTTCCCCAAGATTCCCCCTAAAGTTCCCCAAAATTCCAAAAATTTCCCCAAAAAAATCCCCAAAATCCAAAAAATTTCCCCAAGATTCCCCCAAAATTCAAAAAAATTCCCCCAAAATTCCAAAAATTTCCCCAAAAAAATCCCCAAAATCCAAAAAATTTCCCCAAGATTCCCCCAAAATTCAAAAAAATTCCCCCAAAATTCCAAAAATTTCCCCAAAAAAATCCCCAAAATCCAAAAAATTTCCCCAAGATTCCCCCAAAATTCAAAAAAATTCCCCCAAAATTCCAAAAATTTCCCCAAAAAAATCCCCAAAATCCAAAAAATTTCCCCAAGATTCCCCCAAAATTCAAAAAAATTCCCCCAAAATTCCAAAAATTTCCCCAAAAAATCCCCAAAATTCCCAAAATTCCCCCAAATTCACCCCAAAATTCCCTAAAAATCCCCAAATCCCCTGAATTCACCCCAAAATTTCCCTTCAAAACCTCAAAAATTCCCCAAAATTGCCGGAAAAATCCCATTGGAAAACCCCAAAATCCCCGAAAATTCCCCCAAATTTCCCAAAATTAACAGAATTTCCCCAAAATCCCCCAAAATTTCCTCTAAAAACCTGAAATTCCCCCAAAATTTCCCCAAAATCCTAAAAATTCCATCCAAATCTCCCAAAAATTCCCCAAAAATCTCCCTCAAAAACCCCAAATTCCCCAAAAAAATCCCCAAAAATCCCCAAAATCCAACCCCAGGATCCCAAATCTGCCCAAAATTCCCAAAAATCCTCCAAAATTCCCCCCAAAATTCCTAAAAATCCCCTTCAAAAAACCCCAAATCCACCCCCAAATTCCCTGAAATTCCCAAAATTCCCCCAAAATCCCCAAAATTTACAAAAATCCCCTAAAATTCCCCCAACAACGCCACAAAAATTCCCCTAGATTCCCCAAAATCCCCCAAATTTCCCCAAAAATCTCCTTCAAAAACCCCAAATCCCAAAAAAATCCCTCAAAATTCACCCAAACCAAACCAAAATTCCTAAAAATTCCCCAAAAATTCCCCAAAAATTCTCCGCAAATCCCCCAAAATCCCCCAAATTTCCCCCAAAAATCTCCTTCAAAAACCTCAATTCCCCCAAATTTCCTAAAAAATTCCCCAAAATTCCCCAAAATGCCAAATTTCACCCAAAATCTCCTGAAAATTCCTCCAAAATTCAAAAAACTTCCCCCAAAAATTCCTAAAAATCCCCAAAATCCCAAACCTCTCAAAATTCACCAAAATTTCCGCTCAAATTGCCCAAAATCTCCCCAAATTCCTCAAAAATCCTCCTCAGATTTCCCCCAAATGCCTCAAAATTCACCCAAAATCTCCCCAAAATTCCAAAAAATTTCCAAAATTCACCCAAAATCCTCCAAATTTCTCAAAATTCCTCCAAATCGCCCCAAAAATTTTAAAAAATCCCAAAAAATCCCCAAGATTCCCCCTAAAATTCCCCAAAATACCAAAAATTCCCCTAAAATTTCCCAAAATCCCCAAAATTTCCCCAAAAATCCCCAAAATTCCCAACAATTCTCCCAAAAAATCCCCAAAATTCCCCAAATTCCCCCCAAAAATCCCCAAAATTTCCCCTAAAATTCCCCAAAATTCCCAAAATTTCCCCAAGATTCCCCCTAAAGTTCCTCAAAATTTCCCCCAAAAATCCCCAAAATTCCAAAATTTTCCCCCAAAATTCCCCCAAATTCCCCCAAAAATCCCCAAAATTTCCCCTAAAGTTCCCCAAAATCCCCAAAATTTTCCCAAAAAATCCCATGATTCCTCCTAAAATTCCCAAATTTCCCATGATTCCCCCTAAAATTCCCAAAATTCCAAAATTTCCCCCCAAAATTCCAAAAATTTCCCCCAAAATCCCCAAAAATTCGCCAAAAAATCCCCAAAATTCCAACATTTTCCCCCAAATTTCCTCTAAAGTTCCCCAAAATTCCCCCCAAAAATCCCCAAAATTCCCAAAATTCCCCAAAATTCCCCAAAATTCCCCAAATTCCCCAATCCGGGTCCCTCCCCTGACCCCGTTTCTCCCCAGGTCTCTCCACGCGCATGAGATGAAATTTTGGGATCCCGAAATTTTGGGGGGCCGGACCCCGCCGGAGCCTCCCCCACCCCAAAAATCCCCAAAATCCCCAAATCCTGACCCCAAAATCCCAAAAAATCCCAAATCCTGACCCCAAAAATCCCAAAATTCCCAAATTTTAACTCCAAAAATCCCAAATCCAGACCCCAAAAATCCCAAATGCTGACCCAAAAAATCCCCAAAAATCCCAAATGCTGACCCCAAAATCCCCAAATCCCCAAATCCTGACCCAAATAATCCCAAAAAATCCCAAAATTCCCAAATTCTAACCCCAAAAATCCCAAAGAATCCCAAATCCAGACCCCAAAATCCCAAATCCCCACCCCAAAAATCCCCCAAAAATCCCAAAATCTGCCCAAAAATCTCCGAAATACCAAAAATATCCCTGAAAATCCCCCGAAAATCCCCAAAATCCCAAATCCTCACCCCAAAAATCCCAAAAAATCGAAATCCTAACCCCAAAAATCCCAAAAAAATCCCAAATCCTGACCCCAAAATCCCCAAATTTCCAAATTCTAACCCCAAAAATCCCCAAAATCCTGAATCCCCACCCCAAAAATCTCCCCAAAAATCTCCAAAATATCCCTGAAAATCCCCCAAAATCCCAAAATTCCCAAATCCTGACCCAAAAAATCCCAAAATTCCCAAATTCTAACCCCAAAAATCCCAAAAATCCCGACCCCCAAAATTCCCAAAAATTCCCCAAAATTCCCCAAAATTCCCAAAAAATCCCAAAAAATCCCAAAAAATCCCAAAAAATCCCAAAAAATCCCCCAAATCCCAAATCCAGACCCCAAAATCCCAAAATTGCCCCAAATCCCCAAAATCCCCCAAATTTCCCCCAAATCCCCCCAATAAAGGAGGCCCCTGCTGCTGACCGCCGGAATTGGGGGAATTTTGGGGTTTTGGGGAATTTTTGGGAATTTTGGGGGATTTTAGGGGAGATTTGGGGGTTTTGGGGGGTGGGGAAGGGAATTTTGGGAGATTTTTTGGGGGAAATTTGGAGATTTTGGGGAATTTTAGGGTAGATTTGGCGGATTTGGGGGATTTTAGGGGAGATCTGGAGAATTTTGGGGGGAATTTGGGGAATTTTAGGGGAGATTTAGGCAATTTTGGGCGATTGGGAAGGGAATTTTGGGAGGTTTTTTTGGGGGGAATTTGGACATTTTGGGGATTTTGGGTGGATTTGGGGGATTTGGGGGATTTTAGGGGAGATCTGGAGAATTTTGGGGGGAATTTGGGGAATTTTAGGGGAGATTTAGGCAATTTTGGGCGATTGGGAAGGGAATTTTGGGAGGTTTTTTTGGGGGGAATTTGGACATTTTGGGGATTTTGGGTGGATTTGGGGAGTTTTGGGGATTTTGGGGGGAATTTGGGGAGTTTTGGGGTAATTTTGGGTGGATTTGGGGGATTTTTGGGTAATTTTGGGTGGATTTGGGGGATTTGGGGGATTTTAGGGTATTTTTGGGTAGATTTTGGGGGGAATTTGGGGGATTTTGAGATATTTTTGGGTGGATTTTGGGGTTTTTGGGGTGGATTTGGGGGATTTTGGGGTTTTTTAGGGTGATTTTGGGTGGATTTTCGGGGAATTTTGGGGGGAATTTGGGGATTTTAGTGTGATTTTGGGTGGATTTGGGGGAATTTTGGGGTAACTTTGGGAGGATTTTGGGGAATTTTGGGGGATTTTAGAGTAATTTTGGGTGAATTTTGGGGATTTTGGGGAATTTTTGGGTAACTTTGGGAGGATTTTGGGGATTTTTTGGGGAATTTTAGGGGGATTTTGGGGGATTTTGGGGCGCCTGGGAGGAGAATTTTGTTGGATTTGGAAAATATTCCCAAATTTTGTTGGGAAATTGGGGATTTTTAGGATTCTTTTTTTTATTTTAGGGGAGAATTTGGGGATTTTGGGGGAGTTTCGAGGAAATTTTGGGGGGAATTTGGGGGAAAATTGGGGGATTTTGGGGGATTTTTGGGGATTTTGAGAGATTTTGGGGGTGTTTGGGGGAATTTGGATGGATTTGGGGAAATTTTGGGGGAAAATTGGGGAATTTGGGATTTTTGGGGGATTTTGGGGGATTTTGGGGGGATTTGGGGGAGTTTTGGTGCAATTTGGGGAGAATTTCGAGGGTTTGAGTGGAATTTTGGGGAATTTTGTGGGATTTTGGGGAAATTCAGGGAATTCTGGGGATTTTTGGGGAATTTTTCAGGAATTTGTGGAAATTTTGGGTAATTTGGGGGAAAATTATTCAATTTTAGGTGGATTTGGGGAGAATTTTGAGAAATTTGGGGAAAATTTGCAGATTTTTGGGCGATTTTGGGAGATTTGGGGGATTTTTTGGAGTAAATTTTGGGAGATTTGGGGGAATTTTGGGGTTTTTGGGAATTTGGGAGAAATTTTGGGGAAAATTATTCAATTTTAGGTGGATTTGGGGAGAATTTTGAGAAATTTGGGGAAAATTTGCAGATTTTTGGGCGATTTTGGGAGATTTGGGGGATTTTTTGGAGTAAATTTTGGGAGATTTGGGGGAATTTTGGGGTTTTTGGGAATTTGGGAGAAATTTTGGGGAAAATTATTCAATTTTAGGTGGATTTGGGGGGAATTTTGGGGTTTTAGGGAAAATTTTGAGAAATTTGGGGAAAATGTGCAGATTTTGGGGGGATTTGGGGGAATTTTGGGGGAAATTTTGGGGGGAATTTCAAGGAACTTTTGGAATTTTGGGGAATTTGGGGGAAATTTGGCAGAAATTTGGTGGAAATTTTTTGCATTTGGGGGAAATTTTAGGGAAAATTTGGGGATTTTGAGGGAAATGTGCAGGAATTTGGGGGAGTTTTAGGGGGATTTTGGGAAAAATGGGGAAATTTGGGAAATTTTGGGTGGATTTTGGGAAATTTTGTGGGAATTTTCAGGATTTTTGGGATTTTTGGAGGGAGATTTTGGAATTTTGGGGAATTTGGGGGGAATTTTAGGGGAATTCTGGGGGATTTGGGGGTTTTTTTGCGTTTTGGGGGAAATTTTGGGGTGAATTTTGGGTTTTTTGGGAAATTGGGGGGAATTTTGGGGACTTTTTGGTGGAATTTCAAGGGAATTCAAGGGAAAATTGGGGGAATTTGGGGATTTTGGGGGGAATTTGGGGATTTTGGGAGGATTTGGGGGAAATTGTGGGGAAATTTTGGGATTTTGGGGGGAAATTTTGGGATTTTAGGGGGATTTGGGAGGAAATTTGGGGGAAATTTTAGGATTTTGGGGGGAATTTTGGGATTTTGGGGGGAATTTGGGAGTTTTTGGGGTGGTTTGAGGATATTTGGGGGGATTTTTGGTTTATTTTTTGATAATTTTGGGTATTTTTGGTAATTTTGGGTATTTTTGGGGTTATTTTTGTGAATTTTTGGGGCGGTTTTGGGATATTTTCGGGGCATTTTTTGGGATTTTTTTGGGGCTTTTTTGGGATGTTTTGGGGGTCATTTTTTGGGTTTTTGGGGTATTTTCATGGATTTTGGGCATTTTTTGGATACTTGGGGGGGTTCAGGGTTTTTTACTATTTTGGGATTTTTTTTTTTTATATTTTGGGGGATTTTTTTGGGTCGAATTTTGGGCCAATTTTTGTGAATTTTTGAGTATTTTTGGGGTGGTTTTGGGATATTTTTGGGTATTTCTGGCTGGTTTGAGGGCGATTTTTGGGGTAATTTTTTGGGGTATTTTTTTGGATATTTTTAAATTTTTGTGTGGTTTGGTTTTTTTTTTTTTTGTTAATTTTTTGGGTATATTTTTGATATTTTTGGGATTTTTTTGGAGGATTTTTGGGTGCCTTTGGGGGTATTTTTAAGCGATTTTTGGGGTATTTTTTAGATAATATTTTGATTTTTTTGAGTTATTTTTTGTTAATTTTTTTGGGTATATTTTTGATATTTTTGGGATTTTTTTGGAGGATTTTTGGGTGCCTTTGGGGGTATTTTTTAGTGATTTTTGGGGTATTTTTTAAATAATATTTTTATTTTTTTGGGGTATTTTTGGGTGGTTTGGGAGGTATATTTTGGTGATTTTTGGGGTATATTTTTTGTATTTTTGGGATATTTTTGGAGGATTTTTGGGTGGTTTTGGGGGTATATTTTGGTGATTTTTGGGGGATATTTTTGGGATATTTTTGGAGGATTTTTGGGTGAGTTTGCAGGGTATTTTTAGTAATTTTTGGGGGTATTTTTTGGATAATATTTTGATTTTTTGGGGGGTATTTTTGGGTGGTTTTGGGGGTATATTTTGGTGATTTTTGGGGGATATTTTTGGGATATTTTTGGAGGATTTTTGGGTGGTTTTGGGGGTATATTTTGGTGATTTTTGGGGGATATTTTTGGGATATTTTTGGAGGATTTTTGGGTGGTTTTGCAGGGTATTTTTAGTAATTTTGGGGTATTTTTTAAATACTATTTTGATTTTTTGGGGTATTTCTGGGTGGTTTGGGAGGGATTTTTTGGTGATTTTTGGGGTACATTTTTATATTTTTGGGATTTTTTGGAGGATTTTGGGGTGGGTTTGGAGGGTATTTTTAGTAATTTTTTTGGGGTTTTTTGGATAATATTTTGATTTTTGGGGTATTTTTTTGGGTGTTTCTGGGTGGGTTTGGGGGGGATTTTTGGGGCATATTTTGGGGGAAATTTTAGGGCATTTTTAAAAATACTTTTGCCTTTTTTGGGCCATTTTTGTGCATTTTTTGGGGTATTTTTGTTCATTTTTTGGGCCATTTTTTGGGCATTTTTGGGTTATTTTTGGAGCATTTTTGGGTTATTTTTTGAGCATTTTTGGGCCATTTTTGAGCATTTTTGGGGCCATTTTTTGGCCATTTTGGAGCATTTTTTGGGGTATGTTTTCTGCATTTTTTGGGCCATTTTTGAGCATTTTTGGGGCCATTTTTTGGCCATTTTGGAGCATTTTTTGGGGTATGTTTTCTGCATTTTTTGGGCCATTTTTGAGCATTTTTGGGGCCATTTTTTGGCCATTTTGGAGCATTTTTTGGGGTATGTTTTCTGCATTTTTTGGGCCATTTTTGAGCATTTTTGGGGGTATTTTTTGTGCATTTTTGGGCCATTTTTGTGCATTTTTGGTGCCATTTTTTGGGCCATTTTTTGTCATTTTTTGGGCTATTTCTGAGCAATTTGTTGGCCATTTTTGTTCATTTCTTGGGGTATATTTTGTGCATTTTTTGTGTATTTTTTGTGCATTTTTTGTGAATTTTTTGCGCATTTTTGGGGCCATTTCTGTGAATTTTTGGGGCCATTTTTGTGAATTTTTTGGGGTACTTTTTGTTCCTTTTTTGGGCCATTTTTGTGCATTTTTGGGCCATTTTTGGGCCATTTTTGGGGTATTTTTTGTGCATTTTTCGGGCCATTTTTGACATTTTTTGGGCAATTTCTGAGCAATTTTTTGCCTATTTTTGTTCATTTCTTGGGGTATTTTTTTGCATTTTTTGAGTATTTTTTGTGCATTTTTGGGCTATTTTTGAGCATTTTTGGGGCCATTTTTTGGCCATTTTGGAGCATTTTTTGGGGTATGTTTTCTGCATTTTTTGGGCCATTTTTGAGCATTTTTGGGGGTATTTTTTGTGCATTTTTGGGCCATTTTTGTGCATTTTTGGTGCCATTTTTTGGGCCATTTTTTGTCATTTTTTGGGCTATTTCTGAGCAATTTGTTGGCCATTTTTGTTCATTTCTTGGGGTATATTTTGTGCATTTTTTGTGTATTTTTTGTGCATTTTTTGTGAATTTTTTGCGCATTTTTGGGGCCATTTCTGTGAATTTTTGGGGCCATTTTTGTGAATTTTTTGGGGTACTTTTTGTTCCTTTTTTGGGCCATTTTTGTGCATTTTTGGGCCATTTTTGTGCATTTTTGGTGCCATTTTTTGGGCCATTTTTTGTCATTTTTTGGGCTATTTCTGAGCAATTTGTTGGCCATTTTTGTTCATTTCTTGGGGTATATTTTGTGCATTTTTTGTGTATTTTTTGTGCATTTTTTGTGAATTTTTTGCGCATTTTTGGGGCCATTTCTGTGAATTTTTGGGGCCATTTTTGTGAATTTTTTGGGGTACTTTTTGTTCCTTTTTTGGGCCATTTTTGTGCATTTTTGGGCCATTTTTGGGCCATTTTTGGGGTATTTTTTGTGCATTTTTCGGGCCATTTTTGACATTTTTTGGGCAATTTCTGAGCAATTTTTTGCCTATTTTTGTTCATTTCTTGGGGTATTTTTTTGCATTTTTTGAGTATTTTTTGTGCATTTTTGGGCTATTTTTGAGCATTTTTGGGGCCATTTTTGAGCTTTTTTTTTTGTATTTTTGTGCATTTTTGGGCCGTTTTTGTTCATTTTGGGGGTATTTTTTGTGCCTTTTTTGAGTCTTTTTTGTGCATTGTTGGGCCATTTTTGTGCAATTTTTGGGCCATTTTTGTTCATTTTTTTGTGCATTTTTGGGGCCATTTTTGGGCCATTTTTCTGCATT
>NW_024373958.1:0-440 GCF_014805655.1 Passer montanus
AAAGGAGGCAAATTAAAGGATGAGAATGTAACTTATGAAGGAGATGAACAAGAAACACTGGTTAATGAAACTCCAGATGGCAAAGTGCAGAAGTTAGGCTCCACCTCAAGGCTGCTAATTTACTGCTCCTTGATACACTCAGGTGTGTTGAGTTCTCTGACTTCAAAAATCCTGATGGAGAGACCTTAGATTTATTTGAGTTACTGTGAATGATAACTCATTAAAACCACAACTCCATTATAGAGCCCTGCTGCTCCTGCTTGTGCAGCAGTATTTCAGGTTTGATACTGTCCAAGTAGTTATTTTTGTTTGTTAGAAAGCCATGGTGTTTTACAGACAATTGATCTGTTTCTGATGAATCATTGAAGGAACTAATGACCATGCTCACCACACCAGGAATTTGGAGGCTTGGTGGGAGGGGGGCTGGCAGGCAGGGAGAG
>NW_024373959.1:0-440 GCF_014805655.1 Passer montanus
AGCCAGTTCAGGGCCCCTGGTGTCACTCTCGGTCCCTGGTGGCACTTTGGGGTCCCTGGTGTCACTCTGGGGGTCCCTCTGGTGTCCCTGATGTCACCCCATGTCCCTGGTGTCACTTTGGGGTCCCTGATGTCACCCCATGTCCCTGGTGTCCCTGGTGCCACTTTGGGGTCCCCGGTGACACTTTGGGGTCCCTGGTGTCCCTCTGGGGGTCTGTCTGGTGTCCCTGATGTCACTCCATGTCCCTGGTGTCACTTTGGTGTCCCCAGTGTCACCCCGTGTCCCTCTGGCCCCCGCAGGTGACCCCACGGGCCTGGTGTCACTGATGTCCCTGGGGTCCCTGGTGTCCCTGGTGTCACTTTGGGGTCCTTGGTGTCACTGTGGGGTCCCTGGTGTCACTCTGGTGTCCCTGCAGGTGACCCCGTGTCCCCGGTGTCACT
>NW_024373960.1:0-440 GCF_014805655.1 Passer montanus
GAAGGGGCGTGTCCAAAAGGTAACTTGGCCACACCCACAGGGCTGACCACGCTGTGGGCGTGGCCTGCGGTGGGGGCGTGGCCAGCAGTGCCACACAGATTTCCATGGTGACACCACAACCCCACCGTTGCCATGGTGACGGTGAAGCTGCTCTGGAACAGGCCCCGCCCCTTTTTGGGGGGGCTCTTAAAGGGGCAACGCCGGAATTGGAGGGTGGGGCCCACCGAGGGGGCGGGGCAGATTTTGGGGCTCCTGGGGGGGATTTTGGGGTTTGGGGGCGGGGCAGATCTGGCCACACCCCCCGTGACAGCCCAGAGGGTGACAGAGGGTGACAGTCACAATGCCTTTAGTACAGCCGAGGCCTGGGGGTGACATCTGGGGTCCCCAGGGGGGCTGTGACCCCGAGGGGTCAGGGCTGCTGTCCCCAGGGTGACACTGGG
>NW_024373961.1:0-440 GCF_014805655.1 Passer montanus
ACCCCAAAAATGAGACCCCCACCCCAAAATGAGACTCCCCAAAATTTGAAACCCCCCCCAGGGACCCCAAAACTCCCCCAAGGACCCCCTCCCATAAACGGCCACCCCCAGGCTGGGGTGCAATGGTACAGTCCGAGCTCCTGGGGGGGCTGGGGGACCCCAAAATGAGACCCCCACCCCAAAATTGGGACCCCCAAACCCTAAAAATTGGGACCCCCACCCCAAAAATTGAGACCTCCCACCCCAAAACTGGGACCCCCCACCCCAAAATGAGACCACTCAGCCAAAAATTGAGGTCCCCACCCCAAAAATTGGGACCCCCACCCCAAAAATTGGGACCCCCCCCAACCCAAAATTGAGTTCCCCACCTCAAACTTGAGATCCTCACCCCAAGATGAGACCCCCACCCCAAAATTGGACCCCTGGGCCTAAAAATTGGG
>NW_024373962.1:0-440 GCF_014805655.1 Passer montanus
TGCTGCGTGCAATCATCCAGAACCCTCCATGAGGAGCCTCCAGGGCTTTGCCATCCATAAGCTGCAGTAGACGTGTAGGGAAAGTTGACAAGAGCCCACGGAATGGTCCTTTTGGCAGGCAGATTAGCTGTGACGCCGGGGGCGGGGGGACCCGGGGGGACAGGGGACCCCGCTGTGCACGAGCAGTGTTGGACTGCTCTGGGGGAACTGTGAGGGGGGCTGGGGCAGAGTGACCTCCCCAGTGACCTCACACAGCCCCTGTGATGTCACACAGCCCCTGTGATGTCACACAACCACTCTGTGATGTCACGCAGCCTTCATATGATATCATTCAGCTGCTATGTGATGTCACAGAACAGCTTTGTGATGTCACAGTCACCCTGTGATGTCACAGTCTTGTCTGTGATGGCGCACAGCTGCTCTGTGATGTCACACTCTAT
>NW_024373963.1:0-440 GCF_014805655.1 Passer montanus
AAAAATTCCTAAAAATTCCATGGAAAAATTTCCAGAAATCCAGAAAAAAAATCCCAAAAATTCCTTTGAAAATTCCCAAAAATCCTAAAACAATCCATGGAAAAATCCTAAAAAAATCCATGGAAAAATCCCCCAAAATTCCAGAAAAAAAATCTCCCAAAAAATCCTTTTAAAAAAAACCCCAGAAAATTCCATGGGAAAATCACAAAAAAGCCTTTTAAAAAAACTGAGAAAATTCCCTGGAAAAATCCCCAAAATTCCTGACAAAAATCCCAAAAATGATCCAAGAAATTGCATGGAAAAACCCCCAAAATTCCAGAAAAAAAAAAAATCCCCCAAAAAAATCCTTTAAAAAAAAAGAGAAAATTCCATGGGAAAAGAAATTCCAGGAAAAAAAAATCAAAAATTTCAGAAAAAAACTCCAAAAATTCCAGAAAAAA
>NW_024373964.1:0-440 GCF_014805655.1 Passer montanus
GTGTGGGGGTTTCTGTATTGTCTCAGCAATAACATCAACATGCAAACTAGTCATGCCTTCAGCTTGTCAGTCTCAGTTTTAATCTATTTCATCCTCTGTCTTCAGTGGTCAGTATATTTTAACTTGACTGTGCCTCACTTGTGCCCTGAAGTAGCGGATTGGTGGCAGGAGGAATGAACCATTCAAAACCAAATATGTCTGTAGAACTGTAGTATTTGGTGGGTTTGGGGTTTCTTGCTTGCCCAGTATTTTTTTTTAACCCTTCCAAATTCCCGTGCCTTTTGAATGAAATCTCTTCAGTTTTACCTCTGAGGACAACAGGTTTATTTTGGATATTAATATTCAGTATATCATGTCTGGATTATTACTTGTGGAAAAACACATCTAAACTTTTGTTCGTACCAGTTTTTCTAAGCTGCCAAATAAGAGATCATGTAAAG
>NW_024373965.1:0-440 GCF_014805655.1 Passer montanus
CCCCTTCCCTCAAGCCCCTCCCCATTCTCGAAGCCCCTCCCCTTCCTCAGGCCCCGCCCCCTTTGCCAGGCCCCGCCCACCTGCCGCAGGGCCCCCCCGAAGGCCTCCTGGGCCCCCCTGAGGTCGCCCCGCCGCCATCTTTGCTCGCCCAGCTGGCGCCAGGCCACGCCCAGGGCGGGGTCCAGCTTCAGGGCGTGGCCCAGCGCCTGCTCCGCCCGCGCCCCGCCCACCTCGGGGGCCACGCCCAGCGCGCGCGCCCGCAGCACCAGGGCGCGGCCACGCCCCTCGGGGGACACTGCGGGAGAGGGGCGGGGTTAGGGGCGGGGCCGCGCCGGGCCACGCCCCCCTGGCCAGGCCACGCCCCCACCGTGGATCTGCTCCATTCGCTGCAGCGTGCGCTCCAGCTCCGCCAGCAGGGCGGGGTCGGGGGCGGGGCCACG
>NW_024373966.1:0-440 GCF_014805655.1 Passer montanus
GGATTTTGGGACAATTTGGGGACCCTGGGGACACTTTGGGGGGTTGGGGACACCTTGGGGACCCTGGGGACACTTTGGGGACCCCAGGTGACATTTGTGGGGTTGGGGACACCCTGGGGGAGTTTGGGACAATTTAGGGACACGGGGTGACACTTGGGGACCCTGGGGACACTCTGGGACGGCTGGGGACACTTTGGGGACCCTGAGTGACATCTGGGAGGGTTGGGGACACCTTGGGGCCATCAGGTGACATTTGGGGACCCAGGGGACACTTTGGGGGTTGGGGACACCTTGGAGACCTTGGGGACACTTTGGAGGGGCGTTGGGGACACTCTGGGGACACCGGGTGACATTTGGGGACACCCTGGGGACACTCTGGGGCCCCCAGGCTTTGAGACCCTGGGTGACCTTTGGGGGGTTTGGGGACACTTTGAAGACTT
>NW_024373967.1:0-440 GCF_014805655.1 Passer montanus
GAATTTCTGGGATTTTTGGGTGAAATTTCTTCAATTTAATCAGATTTTTTTTAAATTTCTCAGATTTGAGGATTTTTAGGTGAAATTTCTGATTTTTGGCTGAAATTTGTGTGGATTTTTGGGATTTCTGGCTGGAATTTGGGTGAATTTCGGGGATTTTTGGGTGAAATTCCTCCAATTTTAGGTGGATTTCTTTGGGAATTTCCCAGATTTTTGCTGGAATTTTTTTGGGGAGGAATTTCTGATTTTTAGGTGCATTTTTGGGTGGAATTTTTCCAATTTTAGGTGGATTTTTAAAAAATTTCCCCGATTTTTGCTGGATATTTTTTGGGAATTTCCTAGATTTAAGGATTTTTGGGTGAAATTTGGAATTTCTGCCTGGAATTTGGGTGAATTTTTGGGATTTTTGGGTGAAATTTCTGATTTTGGATTGGAATTTG
>NW_024373968.1:0-9482 GCF_014805655.1 Passer montanus
TTTTTGTCACCGTGCATGTCACTGGACCCACGGTGCACGTAACCGCCGCCGGCACCGAGTACGCCGCCACCGCAGCGCTCGGTCCGCTCCGCCGCCGCAGCGCCGGCACCGCCGCCACCATATGCGTTTCCCTCATGGTCCCGAACTTACGCCACTCTGTTAACTCACGTACTGTACAAGGATCTTGAGAAACTCCTTGTGCACACCGGCAAGCTAACAACTGTGGGAGCTCTCTCTGCAAGTCCATGTCTTTAATCTGCCGCTTTTTTAAAAAGCAAATAAATAAATCATATGCTGCTTGCCTTTCCATTTCTAATCAGCGCTGTTGCAAGGCTTACAGACTTCGGCAGCACGTAGGCTAGGACTATCTTTATAGCTCCTAGGGCCGTGAACCCGCAGTGGTTCATTTGCCGTCCCCCCACCTTGCTTCAGAAGGACCCGCTCCTACTTCCCCATTTGTGGCAGCGATGTCCGTCCGTGGTCGTCAACGTTGGGGTCAGCCATTTGATGGACAAGAAAGACTTGCTCACCATATGATGATCGACAAGTCTTGTCTTTATTCCCGAATCACCGATTATTATACACCTTTTAATTAGCTCATGCATAGCGCAAAATCCCAGCTCACCATTGGCTAACTAGCTATCAGCTATCTACGTGCTGTTTTTGGTATAACTATCACCACTTTCCCAGGCTATCCTGCTCCACCACCTGTGTCTGTGCATTACTTTATCCATGGGCCAAGGACACAGCTTAATTGGAATGGCAACTCCCTTCATTCTGTATCTTGGTCAAATTAATCTCACTGTGAGCTTTAGCTCGGAGCCAGCTTGTTACAAAGCTCTCAACACCTATTTCCTAGAAAATTTTTGAAATATTTCTCCAGGAGGAAAACTTCCTGATGAACAGGACTAGAGCAGAGGGAAATCAAGGCAGAGCCATGGTTTGTCAGGACTTGCTTGATGCTACTGCATAAAAGGGGAAATCCTGCATTTTTATTCTACTGCTCTGGGTTTCCTGTGTAGTAAATTGCACATAGCTCTTAATTTCTTAGTTCAGTCTGTAAAAAATAAAAATAAATTTCTTGAAGATCTGCATACACCAGGCAGTGACAGAAATCACCACAGGGTCCCTTCCAGGCAGCATCAGTGTCACTTTTTCAGCCTCCTCAGGGTTGCTCTGAAGTTGCCATCAGAGTCTGCAGAGCCAGAGCTGCCCCTGGGCAGTGCCAGAGCTGGGAGGGGTGTGCAGGGCAGAGCTGAGCCCCCAGGGCTGGGCTGGGCTTTGGCAGCACTGGCAGGGCGCAGCCCTGGGCACAGGGAAGCAGCTGCTGGCAGAGACAGCTCCAGGCAGCAGAGCCCTGGGCAGGCAGTGAGGGGAAAGTGTCCCCAGGCTGTGCTAGGATATTTAAAGTCCTCTCCATACCCAACTATTCCATGATTACTTTTCTTACAGATCCCCATGGCAAGACAGCATAAATGTCCAACAGCAGCTCCATCAGCCACTTCCTCCTGCTGGCACTGGCAGACACATGGCAGCTGCAGCTCCTGCACTTCTGCCTCTTGCTGGGCATCTCCCTGGCTGCCCTCCTGGGCAACGGCCTCATCATCAGCGCCGTAGCCTGCGGCCACCACCTGCACACGCCCATGTTCTTCTTCCTGCTCAACCTGGCCCTCAGCGACCTGGGCTCCATCTGCACCACTGTCCCCAAAGCCATGCACAATTCCCTCTGGGACACCACCACCATCTCCTACAATGGATGTGCTGTGCAGCTCTTCTTCTTTCTGCTCTTCATTATCATGTGCTACGACCGCTACATGTCCATCTGCAAACCGCTGCACTACGGGACCCTCCTGGGCAGCAGAGCTTGTGCCCACATGGCAGCAGCTGCCTGGGCCACTGCCTTTCTCAATGCACTGCTGCACACGGCCAATACATTTTCCCTGCCCCTGTGCCATGGCAATGCCCTGGGCCAGTTCTTCTGTGAAATCCCACACATCCGCAAGCTCTCCTGCTCCAAATCCTACATCAGGGAATCTGGGCTTCTTGTGTTTTCCATCTCTTTAGTGTTTGGCTGTTTTGTGTTCATTGTTTTCTCCTATGTGCAGATCTTCAGGGCTGTGCTGAGGATCCCCTCTGAGCAGGGGCGTCACAAAGCCTTTTCCACCTGCCTCCCTCACCTGGCTGTGGTCTCTCTGTTTATCAGCACTGCAGCATTTGCTCACCTTAAACCCCCCTCCATCTCCTCCCCATCCCTGGATCTCTCAGTCTCTGTTCTGTACTCAGTGGTGACTCCAGCACTGAACCCCCTCATCTACAGCCTGAGGAACCAGGAGCTCAAGGCTGCAGTGTGGAGACTGATGACTGGATGAGGCCCACAAACCCAGCGCAGCAGGGCACGGATGGCTCCTTGAGAGCCCCCACGCACAGGCCTGGCTGCTCCTGGCACACTCAGCCAGCACAGCTGGAGCTCAGGCAGGGACCTGGGGGAAGGTTGACCCGAGCAGGAGCAAGGGTGGGTGAGTCCCAGTGGGACAGTCTGCAGGGAATGGCCCAGGTTTGGCACCAAGCAGCCTCTCCTGACTTGTCACTGTCCTTTCTCCATGAACAGGTCCCCACATGCAGCCCAACTAAATGTCCAACAGCAGCTCCATCAGGCACTTCCTCCTGCTGGCATTGGCAGACACGCGGCAGCTGCAGCTCCTGCACTTCTGCCTCTTGCTGGGCATCTCCCTGGCTGCCCTCCTGGCCAACGGCCTCATCATCAGCGCCGTAGCCTGCGGCCACCACCTGCACACGCCCACGTTCTTCTTCCTGCTCAACCTGGCCCTCAGCGACCTGGGCTCCATCTGCACCACTGTCCCCAAAGCCATGCACAATTCCCTCTGCCACACCACCACCATCTCCTACAATGGATGTGCTCTACAGCTCTTTTTCTTTCTGTTCTTCATTTCAGCAGAGTATTTCCTCCTGACCATCATGTGCTACGACTGCTACGTGTCCATCTGCAACCCCCTGCACTATGGGACCCTCCTGGGCAGCAGAGCTTGTGCCCACATGGCAGCAGCTGCCTGGGCCAGTGCCTTTCTCAATGCTCTGCTGCACCTGGGCAGCAGAGCTTGTGCCCACATTGCAGCAGCTGCCTGGGCCACTGCCTTTCTCAATGCTCTCAGGCACACAGCCAATACATTTTCCCTGCCTGTGTGCCATGGAAATGTCCTGGGCCAGTTCTTCTGTGAAATCCCCCCCATCCTCAAGCTCTCCTGCTCTTACTCTAATCTCAGGGAACTTGGGCTCATTCCTATCAGTGCCTGTTTCCTATTTGGCTGTTTTGTGTTCATTGTTTTCTCCTATGTGCAGATCTTCAGGGCAGTGCTGAGGATCCCCTCTGAGCAGGGAAGGCACAAAGCCTTTTCCACCTGCCTCCCTCACCTGGCTGTGGTCTCCCTGTTCATCAGCACCTCATTTTTTACCTACCTGAAACCCCTCTCAATGTCTTCCCCATCCCTGGATCTGACCCTGTCAGTTCTGTACTCAGTGGTGCCTCCAGCGCTGAACCCCCTCATCTACAGCCTGAGGAACCAGGAGCTCAAGGAAGGTGTCAGGAGAATGATGACTGGATGGTTTCAGAAATATTAAAATGCTGGGCAATTTCTGCAAATCATTCATAATAAAACTGATCTTTGATACCGCTTCTTGCTTTGGTTGTGTTTGGTTTTTTTTCCTTTGTTTTAGATGGTTCAAATTATCCAGAAAAGAATATAACTGTGCCATTTCTCATTTTATTTCTCTCCACCGCCCCTGTGGCCACAGACTGTATCAATGAGGGGATTCACTCTCCGTGGCTTTAAAGGAACTAAAGGATCTCCCAGCAGAGTTTTCTCATCAGCTGGGAGTTTCCTGTGCCACTGCAGACGCTGTTGCTCAGAGCCAGGGCTGCCTGGCACCCACCCCCAGACTACCCTGTGCATTTCCTTTGCTTCTTCTTTGCTTTCTTTAGCTGTCCCTGATCCAGATTTCTTCCTCTTTCCCTCCCCTGTTCCCTCCCCTGCAGACAGCTATCCCTGTTTGCCCTTTCCTCTCTGGCCCCACTCCCCATTGCAGTTCCTGACTTGGCACCATGGGAACGTCCCTTGGGCAGCAGGATCATCCTCCAAGTGCTGCAGGAATTGTCTGCAGGCTCCTGCAGACCTGACACCGCCTTGTCTTCCCTTGACCCCTTCTCCAGGATAAACAACCCCAGCTCCCTCTGCTGCCCCTCACATAAATTGTGCTCCAGACCTGTCCCCAGCCTTGTTTTCCTTCTCTGGACACGCTCCAGTCCCTCCATGTCCTTCCTAAACTGGGGGGCCCAGAACTGGACACAGCACTCGAGGTGCTGCCCAACCAGTGCTGAGCACAGGGGAAGAATCACTGCCCTGCTCCTGCTGGCCACACCATTCCTGATCCAGGCCAGGAGCCATTGGCCTTCTTGGCCACCTGGGCACACTGCTGCCTCATGTCCAGCCTGCTGTCCATCAGTCCCTGCAGGTCCCTTTCTGCCTGGCTGCTGTCCAGCCACTCTGTCCCCAGCCTGTGGTGCTGCAGGGGTTGTTGTGGCCAAAGTGCAGGACCCAGCACTTGGACTTGTTAAACCTCACCTTGTTGAATTTGGGCCCTGGATCCAGCCTGTCCAGGTCCCTGTGCAGAGCCCTCCTACCCTCCAGCAGATCCACACTCACACCCAGCTTGGTGTCACCGCTGCAGTTCCTTGAGGCCCCAGGGTGTCCCAATGGTCTCCATTATTCCATGAGGCCTCCCAGTGTCACACTGTCCATTTGGTTCCATGGAACCCCTTCGTGTCACAAAGTCCCTTGGATTCTTGGGCCCCACAGTGTCAGAATGGCGCCGTGGTCTGCAGTGTCCCAGTGGATCCTTGTTTCCATGAGGTCTCACAGTGAGGCAATGCTCTCCTTGGTTCCCACGGTCTTTTATACCTCCTACTCTCAGACAATAGAAGGACATTTGGTAGATGAAGGGGAGTGGGAGTAGATATCTACTCAAGGAGGTAACAATAAAAGTTCCTCCTGACCCCCACTCCCCAACCAGGTGCCACTTTGGAACAGGTATGAGCCCCTGGATCTGGAGAGTCCACCACATGATTTAGAAGAAAATTATCTGTCCATTGAGCCTCCCAATTATGATTCATGTCTGAGAATGATTACCACCTGTAACATCAAAAAGGAAAGAAGTATAATCATGGTGGGTGACTCCCTCCTGAGGGGAGCAGAGGGCTCCATATATCGACCAGACCCACCCCACAGAGAGGTCTGCTGCCTCCCTGAGGCCCGGGTACAGGATATCACGGAGAGACTGCCTGGGCTGATCCAGCCCTCTGATTATTACCCACTGCTGATACTCCAGGCTGGCAGTGATGAGATTGAAAACAGGAGTGTCAGGACAATTAAAAGGAACTTTAGGGCACTGGGACAAGTGGGTGATAGGACAGGCGCACAGGTAGTCTTTTCCTCAGTCCCTTTGGTGTCTGAGAAAAACTGTGAAAGCAGTAGGAGAGCTCAGATTATTAACAAGTGGCTCAAGGAGTGGTGTTATCAACAGAATTTTATTCCTTAATCATGGGGCAACTTTTAGGCACCTGGTCTGTTTGGATGAGGCTCCATCTTCCTGTTAAGGGCAGAAGAATTTTAGCTCGTGAACTGGCAGAACTTGTTGAGAGGGCTTTAAACTAGGTCTAAAGCGAGAAGAGGATGCAGCTGGGCTGTCTGGAAGCAGGCCCAAGGGTGGGAAGCCTGAGTTAGGGGTGAAATCAGCAGCCCAGCTGAGGTGCATGGATACCAGTGCATGCAGCATGGGTAACAAACAGGAAGAGCTGGAGGCCATGATCCAACAGCAGAGCTGTGATGTAATTGCCATCACAGAAATGTGGTGGGATGACTCACATGGCTGGAGTGCTGCACTGGATGGCTACAAGCTCTTCAGGAGAGACAGGAAAGGGAGAAGAGATGGAGGGGTGGCCCTTTATATTAGGGAGGCTTTGGACACCATAGGTATTGAAACTAATGATGATGGAATTGAATGTCTGTGGGTGAGAATTGGGGAAAGGCCAACAAGGCTGACATCCTACTGGGAGTCTGTTATCATTCAACCAACCAGGAAAAACTGGTGGAAAAATTATTCTCTAAGCAGCTAGGGAATGTTTCTGGATCATAAGCCCTTGTTCTTTTAGGCAATTTCAACTTGTCGGACATTTGTTGAGAACTCAATACAGCTGACAAAAGGCAGTCCAGGAAATTTTTAGAGTGTGTGGAGGACAACTTTTTGTTGCAGCTGATGGGTAAGCCCACCAGGGGAGGTACTATGTTAAATCTTGTTGTTTGCAAATAGAGATGGGCTGGTGGGAGATGTGGTGGTTGGAGGCCACTTGGGGCAGAGTGATCACGAGATTATAGAATTCTCGATATTTAGTGACGTCAGAAGGAACATCAATAAGACTTTTATACCAGACTTTCAGAGGGCAGTCTTTGGCCTATTTAGGAGGATTAATCAGAGTTCCTAGGGAAGCAGTCCTTAAAAGCAAAGGGGTTTAGGAAAAGTGGATGTGCTTCAAAAGAGAGATCTTATGGGCACAGGAACAGACTGTCCCTGTGTGCTGAAAGATGAGGCGATGAGGCAATCACCCAGCTAGAGGGGGAGGGAGGTTTTGGAGGACATTAAGAATAAAAAGAGGATGAATCATCTTTTGAGGGATGGTCAGGTCTCTCAGGAAATATTTAAGAGGGCTTCTAGAGCATATAGGAAAAAAAAATCAGGGAGCCCAAAGCTCATTTTGAAATTAAAATGTCAACTTCTGTAAAGGATAATAAAAAATGTTTTTACAAGTATATTAATGGTAAAAGGAAGGGTAAGACCAACCTCTGTTCTATACTGGATGAGGGAGAGAACTTAGTAACTGTAGATGAGGAGAAGGCAGAAGTGCTTAACACCTTCTTTGCCTCAGTCTTTGGTGGGAAGACAGCTTGTCTCCGGGACAACTGTCCTCTTGGGTGGGTTGATGGTGCCAGGGAACAGAATGGTTCCCCCATTATCCAAGAGAAGGCAGTCAGAGAACTGCTGAGCTGCTTGGATATTCATAATCCATGGAACCAGATGGGATCCACCCCAGGGTGATGACAGAGCTGGCAGATGAGCTTGCCAAGCCGCTCTCCATCATTCACCAGCAGTCCTGGCTCACTGGGGAGGTTCCAGATGACTGGAAGCTGCCCAATGTGACACCCATTCACAACAAGGGTGGGAAGGAGGATCCTGGTAATTACAGGCCAGTCAGCCTGACCTCAGTACCCAGTGAGGAAATGGAACAGTTTATACTGAGTGTCATCACCCAGCACTTACAGCATGGCCGGGGTATCAGAGCCAGCCAGCAGGGCTTCAGGAGGGGTAGGTGGTGTTTGACCAACCTGGTCTCCTTTTATGACCAGGTGACCCTCCTGGTGGATGCAGGAAAGGCTGTGGATGTGTTCTATTTGGACTCCAGCAAGGCCTTTGGCACTGTCTCCCACAGTACACTCCTGGAAAAGCTGCAGCCCAGGGCTGGGAGAGGAGCACTCTGTGCTGGGTTCAGAACTGGCTGCATGGCCGGCCCAGAGAGTGCTGGTGAGCGCTGCTGCATCCAGCTGGCAGCCAGGCACCAGTGCTGTCCCTCAGGGCTCTGTGCTGGGGCCAGCTCTGTTCAATATTTTTATTGATGACATGGATGAGGGGATTGAGTCTTTCATTAGTAAATCTGCAGATGACACTGAGCTGGGAGCGTGTGTCCATCTGTTGGAGGGTACGAGGGTTCTGCAGGGAGACCTGGAATGGTTGGAGGGATGGGCAGAGTCAAATAAGATGAAGTTTAATGACTCCACATCCCAAGTCCTGCATTTTGGCCACTATAACCCCCTGCAATGCCATAGGCTGGGGATCAGGTGTGGGTTGGTCTCTTTCTCCAGGCCTTGACTGACAGAACCAGAGGACAAAGTCTTAACCTGCACCAAGGGAAATATAGGTTGGATATTAGGAAGAAGTTTTTTACAGAAAGTATGATAAAGTATTGGAGTGGTTTTCCAAGGCAGGAGCTGAACACTGTGCTGAGGTCCCTACTGTGAGGCCACAGAGGGACACGGCTCTGGGACTGCTGAGTAGGAGAATGCATTTCACAGATTTTGCAATGTTCCAGGAAAACACCCTAAAACCAGCGAGCCAACATGGAATTAAGAGACCTAAGTGATGTCTAAAGATGAGGAACTTAATCCAGTATCTGCTAAGATCCTTTTACTTCTCACCCTAACCTGAAAAGGTCTTAACTAGAAAGAGGACCTGGAATGTTAGACTGAAAAAGTGGAATCTCCTAATCTCCCATGAGAACGGAAGCCCCACCTCTGCCTGCAGACCAGCGGACACAGCTGCATCATCCTCCTCCTCCGTGCCACTCCTGGGAGCACCAGCGGCGTGGGCGCAACCCGTCAGTTTCTCCCCACCTGAGCTGATTATTTTTAATAAAGGCATTAAAAAGGAGAAAGATCTCCTGCCCTCTTTATTACAAATACCAGATGACAACACTCTTGCACCGATCTGAAAAGGATGACAAATTCAGAAAGTCTTTCCTGGCAGTGGTCGCTCTGTTGTTGCTCCCTCTGGCTCTGGGGATAACTGCTGCAGCCACAAAATGCAAACTCTTGGTGTTTCCCAGGTCCCAGTCGTGACAGGAGAAAATGTGACCAATTCCTGGTGTCTTCCCTGCTCTTCTGGCCTTTCTCTGTGTCATGGGTTGGCACTGGAGCAATGCCAGTGTTCCCATGAAAATAGATTTTTCTCAAATGGCTACTATGAGATGTGACTGGAAACAGAGCAGAGCAGGCTCAAGCTTTGAAATAAAGGAAAACACTTGATTAACCTACAAGTATGATAAAAGAAACATACCAAATTCAAACCAAAACATTCCTCCTCTCCCCACCCAATTTTCAACAAAGCACAGTGAGACAAAACCTTGGATTCTCAGTCAAGTTACCAACAAGAAAAAGTCCAGCCAAAGGCCACTCTATCATCTCTTCCCATCTTCTCCTGACATCTCAAGTGCCAGGGTGTCTCTCTTCTCTTTCAGATCAAGGATTAGTGTTTCGCAAAGTTTTCTTTATCTAAGGAAGGGTTAAAGTCACAGGCTCTTCTGCCCTCAGGATGGGTGAAATCTCACAGCAGCTGGCCACCTTCCGCCTCCCTTCTCTTTCTCCTCTGCTGACAGTGCTGTCAGCACATGATAACAAATTTCAAGGTGGCACAGGCTCTCTCTCTCTGGAGGGGCTGCCCAGGACATCTCAGTGCTTCTCCACCCCTCCGTTCCTGCAGGGGCTGTGCCCGGTTCCACTCCCTTCACCCCTTCTCTCTCTGGGGTTCCGGCCTCCCTCAGCCCAGGCCCCATGACTTCCCCTGCCCCACCCGGCCTGTGGCTG
>NW_024373969.1:0-440 GCF_014805655.1 Passer montanus
CAGGTGAACGGGGAGGGACCTTAAAGCTCGGGACCGGAGAGGCTGGGGCCGCCCGCTCCGCCGGAGCCAGCGGACCTTGGAGCAGCGCGGCGCGCCCGTGGCGTCCCGTGTGTCCTGCCCAGCCGTGCCAGGTGAGGGTCCGGAGCGGGTTCCCTGTGTCCTGCCCAGCCGTGCCAGGTGAGGGTCCGGAGCGGATTCCCTGTGTCCTGCCCAGCCGTGCCAGGTGCAGGTCCGGAGCGGCTCCCGCGTGCCGCAGCGGTGGGATCGGGGCCGAGGTTGGGATTGGGCTGTGCGCCCCTCCGAGCGGGTGGCGATCCGTGTGCTGGGGTCGGGCCGTCCCGGCGGGTCTGGGGCAGCCGCGCCGCAGCCCCGACCCCGGGCAAGCCGCGCTGGGGCGGAGCTGCCGGCCCGCGGCCCCGGCAGCGGCGGGGCGGTGGCTG
>NW_024373970.1:0-440 GCF_014805655.1 Passer montanus
CCATCCCCGCACTCACTGTGCACCGTGATATGGAGCCTGGCACTGCTCTTCTGCAAGGCTCCCCCCTTGGAGGGTACCTGGCAGCTGTAATTCCCCAAGTGAGAGACACCCACGGCGGGCACCACCAGCTGCGGGGACCCCTGCGGGCCCCCCACCACCTCCCTGTCCCAGTAGAACACGTGCAGGAGGGGGGCTCGGGGCCGCAGGGGGCTGGGGGTGCTGAGGCAGCTGAGAGTCAGGGAGGAACCCACAGTGGGCTCGGGGGGACCCTCCAGTACTGGCACTGTGAAGAGTTCTGGGAAGGAGAGGGGAGGGAGATTTGTGACCCCAAGCCCCTGGGGAGAGGCTGTGGGATTGTCAGGACGGCAGCTGTGCAGTTCTCACAGTGCACTGTCACTGGCGCTGAGAGCACCCACGGTGCCACCTTGGAGTCCACCCAG
>NW_024373971.1:0-440 GCF_014805655.1 Passer montanus
CAAATATTTGATTTGGCAGAGCATGTTCCACTAATACTGATTATTTATAAAGAAATCAAAAATTATAATTTCCCAGAAATGTCAGTTCTTGTGCAGCTTCTTTTTTACACAAAGAGCAGGTGGTGCAACATATGTGCATGATGTGTGAGTTCCATCTCCTTCTCCTTTACAGAATCTCCAATGCTACATTTCCTACCTCCTAGTCTGTTCTCTGGTGTGTCTACAAAATAAGAAAAGATATGTAATGGTGTTAGATGATCTGGTGTTGACATCATGACATAGGAAACTAAACCTGCTCCTCTAGCCTCCCTGATTGATGAATTCTTTATTCTTTTGAGAAAAACAATAATTTCCTGATCCTTAGAAAACCCCACCAGTTTAAATGACTTAGTAGCTGTGACCATTCCAGTTAGAGCCCTCTATTCATCCAAGAAGCTTTG
>NW_024373972.1:0-440 GCF_014805655.1 Passer montanus
AAAAAACCATGTTATTAAGAAGCAATAGAAAGTCACACCAGAAATAGAGCAGTGGTTACTATATAACACTTGCATTAAAGTTTTATACATAAAGTGGATGTAGGAATTCTTGTTGGAGGGAAATTGAGCAATTAATTTTCAAGGCTCCTTAATGCTTTTGTCAAACCAAGCTGGATACAGAAAAGGCCTTCAAGAGCTTTTCATAGAAAACTGATGAAAACTAAATAAAACTAATGAAACTGAATGAAAAGTAAACTAGAGCAGAGCTGTAGCTCAGTGTGTGACACAAGAATCAGACTTGGGCATCTCCAGAGGCTTAGACCAGATCCCGAGGAGGATTTTTGCAGGTGACACCACTGATGTTTCCAAATGG
Organism: Passer montanus; assembly: GCF_014805655.1. NCBI lineage: Eukaryota > Metazoa > Chordata > Aves > Passeriformes > Passeridae > Passer > Passer montanus. Next base: position 374 of record NW_024373972.1, read on the forward strand.
GTTTGAGCAGCTGAGCCTTAGAGCTGGAGTCACAAAAAGGCACATGGGCAAATGTCACACGAAACAC
>NW_024373973.1:0-440 GCF_014805655.1 Passer montanus
CAATGTCCCCAATGTCCCTGATGTCCCCATCACACCCAGTGTCCCCAGTGTCCCCATCAACTCCCCAATGTCCCCAATGTCCCTTCTGTTCCCAATGTCCCCAGTGTCCCCTCAGTGTCCCCCCATGTCCCCAATCCCCCTGAGTGTCTCTGTGTCCCTGAGTGTCCCCCTGTCCCTGAGTGTCCCCCTGTCCCCAGGTCCCCCCGATGTCCCCAGTCCCCCTGAGTGTGGCGCGTCCCCCCCATGTCCCCTGGGTGTCCCTGAGTGTCCCCAGGTCCCCTCGGTGTCCCCAATCACCCTGTCCCCGTGTCCCCTCATTGTCCCCTCGGTGTCCCCGTGTGCCCATGTCCCTGGGTGTCCCGTGTCCCCAGGTCCCCTCATTGTCCCCTCATGTCCCCCCGCTGTCCCCAGTCCCCCTGAGTGTCCCCATGTCCCTGAGT
>NW_024373974.1:0-440 GCF_014805655.1 Passer montanus
ACCTGGGAGTTACCTGGGGGGCACCTGGGCTACCTGGGGGGCACCTGGGGGGGCTGGGACACACCTGGGTTACCTGGGGGGCACCTGGGACACACCTGAGAGTTACCTGGGGCACACCTGGGCACACCTGGGACACACCTGGAACACACCTGGGGGGGCTGGGGACACCTGAAATACACCTGGGGGCACCTGGGAGTTACCTGGGGATACCTGGGACACACCTGGGACACACCTGGGACACCTGAAACACACCTGGGTTACCTGGGGAGGCTGGGACACACCTGAGAGTTACCTGGGGTACCTGGGGGTCACCTGGGGAGGCTGAGACACACATGGGGGTCACCTGAGACACACCTGAGTTACCTGGGGGTCACCTGCAACACACCTGAGCGTCACCTGGGGGGGCTGGGGACACCTGGGACACACCTGGGTTACCTGGG
>NW_024373975.1:0-440 GCF_014805655.1 Passer montanus
AAAATCTCCTCAGGAACCCCCAAAATCCCGCACAGAATTCCCCCCGAAATGCCCAAAACCCCCTCGGGAGCCCCAAATCCCTCCCGAAATTCCCAAATTTCCCAAATTCCCGGTGTTCCCGCAGGGGGAGCCGGGGGCGCGCGGAGCCCCCGGGAGAACGGGAGCCGTGGGAGCCCCGGGAGCGGCCGGGAAAGCCGGAGCCGAGGGGCTGCGGGGGCTGCCGGGCGCCGTGGTGAGAGGGGACCCCCAATTTGGGGTTGGGGACCCCAAATTTGGGATTGGGAACCCGAGTGGGGAACCCGAAATCTGGGATTGGGAACCTGAAATCTGGGATTGGGAACCTGAAATTTGGGATTGGGACCCCAAATTTGGGATTGGGAACCCGAAATCCGGGAGTGGGAACCCGGAATTTGGGATTGGGAACCCAAAATTTGGGGTTG
>NW_024373976.1:0-439 GCF_014805655.1 Passer montanus
ACCTTGGGATCTATGGAGGAGTCGTTGGGATGGTCATGGCATCGTTGGGATCCTTGGAATCGCCGGCAGAATCCTTGGAATTGCCGTTGGGATCCTGGAGGAGTCGTTGGGGTGGTCTCGGTTCCTTTGGGATCCTTGGGAATGGCTTCGGGATCCTTGGAATTGACCTTGGGATCCTTGGAGGCGTCGTTGAGATGGTCGTGGTTGCGTTGGGATCCTTGGGAATGGCTTCGGGATCCTTGGAATTGACCTTGGGATCCTTGGTTCCTCCATCGGATTCCTTGGAAGACCCAAGGGGATCCTTGGAATTCCCACTGGAATCCTTGGAATCGCCGTTGGGATCCTTGGCGGTTCCATCGGATTCCTTGGAATTGCCCTTGGGATCCTCCATGGTTCCACCGGCATTCCCGGTGGTTCCGTTGGGATTCCCGTTATCCCC
>NW_024373977.1:0-439 GCF_014805655.1 Passer montanus
AGCTGCTGGGGACGGTGGCGGCCATGCTGAGGGACACAGTCTGGGTGAGCCCGGGGACACTGAGGGGACATTGGGGACACCCAGGGGGACTGGGGACATTGGGGACATTTGAGGACATCGGGGACATTTGGGGATGTCAGGGGGACTGGGGGGAATATCGGGAAATGGGGGACATGGGGGATACTGGGGCCATACTGGGAGGGATACTGGGCCATACTGGGACTGAACTGGGACGGATACTGGGGCCGTACTGGGCCATACTGGGCCATACTGGGCCGTACTGGGCCGTACTGGTCCGTACTGGGCACTGAGGGTCTCTCTCTCCTGGCAGGAGAAGATCAAAGAGATCGGGGACCGGCAGCCGGAGAGGTGAGAGACCCCCGGGACCCCCAAAACCACCCCTGAAACTGCCCCAAAACCTCCCCAGGACCCCCAAAAC
>NW_024373978.1:0-439 GCF_014805655.1 Passer montanus
CCGCGCACCTGTAGAGCGCCAGGTCGGTGAACCAGTCCTGCACCAGCAGCACCACGTGGCACACGGTGAACAGGAACGCCGCGATCTGCAGCGACTGCGCCCCTCATTACCATCTCATTAGCATATCCCCCCTCGTTTCCATAGCCCCGCCCCCCTCATTAGCGTGGCCACGCCCCCACCTGGGTCTCCACGTAGGCGTGGGGCAGCGCGAACTCGGGCGGAAGCTTCCGGTCGTTGTTGATCAGGTGATCCAGGTGGGCGGGGCTCAGGATGGGCTGGGGGCGGGGCCACGGAGAGGGGGGCGGGGTCAGGGGAGGCCACGCCCACGGGGAGGGTTAATGAGGGGGGATGGGGGTGATTGACGGCAGTAATTAGAGGGGTTGTAATTAGGGGGAGTGGAATGGGGGTGGTTATGGTAATTAGGGGGGTTGTGGTAATT
>NW_024373979.1:0-9475 GCF_014805655.1 Passer montanus
AATGCTGGGCTGGGAAACTGGGAATTCTGAACTGGGAATGGAACTGGGAATGGGACTGGGAATGGGACTGGGAATTCAAATTGGGAATTGGTTGGGAAACAGGGAATTTCAGAATGGGAATGTGTCTGGAAAAAACTGGGAATTCCAAACTGGGAATGGGCTGGGAAAATTGGGAATGGGGCTGGGAAACTGGGAATGGGTGTGAGAATCTGAGATTGGATTTTGGGATCCAGGATTGGGATTTTTGGGATCAGGGCTTGGATTTTGGGATCAGAGCTGGAATTCTGGCAGTCAGGGCTGAGATTTTTGGGCTCAGGGCTGGAATTTTGGGATCAGAGCCGGGATTTGTGGAATCTGGGCTGGGATTTTGGTCTCAGGATCAGGTTTTATGGGGTCGGGGTCAGGTTTTATGGGATCAGGGCTGGGATTTTGCTCTCAGGGTCAGGTTTTATGGGATCAGATCCGGGATTTTGCTCTCAGGGTCAGGTTTTTTGCTCTCAGTGTCAGGTTTTATGGGCTCAGATCCGGGATTTTGCTCTCAGGGTCAGGTTTTATTGTCTCAGGTCAGGTTTTATGGGACCAGGTCAGGTTTTATCGTCTCAGGTCAGGTTTTATGGTATCAGGCTCAGGTTTTATGGTCTCAGGTCAGGTTTCATGGGATCGGGATCAGGTTTTATGGGATCAGATCTGGGATTTTGCTCCCAGGGTCAGGTTTTTTGCTCTCAGGGTCAGGTTTTATGGGATCAGATCTGGGATTTTGCTCCCAGGGTCAAGTTTTTTGCTCTCAGGGTCAGGTTTTATGGGATCAGATCCGGGATTTCAGGGCTCAGGGTCAGGTTTTATGGGATCAGATCTGGGATTTCGGGCTCAGGGTCAGGTTTTATGGGATCAGATCTGGGATTTCAGGGCTCAGGGTCAGGTTTTATGGGATCAGATCTGGGATTTCAGGGCTCAGGGTCAGGTTTTATGGGCTCAGATCCGGGATTTCGGGCTCAGGGTCCGGTTTTATGGGATCAGGGCTGGGATTTCAGGGCTCAGGGTCAGGTTTTATGGGCTCAGATCCGGGATTTCAGGGCTCAGGGTCAGGTTTTATGGGCTCAGATCTGGGATTTCGGGCTCAGGGTCAGGTTTTATGGGATCAGATCCGGGATTTCGGGCTCAGGGTCAGGTTTTGGTCCCAGCTGGGGGAGCTCTCCCCGATCTCGGCGTTCCCGCTGCAGGGCGGTTCCAGGAGGCGCTGGAGCAGCACCGGGAGGAGCTGCGGCTGCTCGAGGGCGCCGGCGACCGGCTGGGCTGCGCCGTGGCGCACCGCAAGGTGGGCGAGCGCCTGGCCGAGCTGCAGCACTTCCCCCAGGCCCTGCAGGTGAGGGGAGACCCGAATTCCAGGAATTCCGGGAGTGCTGGGAGTGCTGGGGGTGCTGGGGTCAAGTTTGGAGGGGGTTGGGAAGGAGGGAAATGGGAAAATCGGGAGCGCCTGGCCCTGAGCTGCAGCGCTTCCCACAGACCCTGCAGGTGAGGGGAGACGGCAATTCCGGGAATTCCGGGAATTCCGGAAGTGCTGGGGTCAAGTTTGGAGGGGGTTGGAAAGAGGGAAATGGGAAGATCAGGAGCGCCTGGCCGAGCTGCAGCACTTCCCCCAGGCCCTGCAGGGGAGGGGAGACGGCAATTCCGGGAATCCCGGGAATTCCGGAAGTGCTGGGGTCAAGTTTGGAGGGGGTTGGAAAGAGGGAAATGGGAAGATCAGGAGCGCCTGGCCGAGCTGCAGCACTTCCCCCAGGCCCTGGAGGGAAAGGAATGAGAATTTCAGGAACTTTTTGGGAGGGATTTCAGGAATGTTGGGAATGTTGAGAATGTTGGGGTGAGGTTTGGAGGGGTTTGGAGCGGTTTGGAGGGGGTTGGAGGGGGTTGGAAAGAGGGAAATGGGAAAATCAGGAGCGCCTGGCCGAGCTGCAGCGCTTCCCACAGACCCTGCAGGTGAGGGGAGACCCGGATTCCGGGAATTCCGGGAGTGCTGGGAGTGCTGGGAGTGCTGGGGTCAAGTTTGGAGAGGGTTGGAAAGAGGGAAATGGGAAAATGGGAAAATCGGGAGCGCCTGGCCCTGAGCTGCAGCGCTTCCCACAGACCCTGCAGGTGAGGGGAGACGGCAATTCCGGGAATTCCGGGAATTCCGGAAGTGCTGGGGTCAAGTTTGGAGGGGGTTGGGAAGGAGGGAAATGGGAAAATCGGGAGCGCCTGGCCGAGCTGCAGCACTTCCCCCAGGCCCTGCAGGTGAGGGGAGACCCGAATTCCAGGAATTCCGGGAGTGCTGGGAGTGCTGGGGTCAAGTTTGGAGGGGGTTGGAAAGGAGGGAAATGGGAAAATCGGGAGCGCCTGGCCGAGCTGCAGCGCTTCCCACAGGCCCTGCAGGTGAGGGGAGACCCGAATTCCGGGAATTCCGGGAATTCCGGGAGTGCTGGGAGTGCTGGGGTCAAGTTTGGAGGGGGTTGGAAAGGGGGAAATGGGAAAATGGGAAAATCGGGAGCGCCTGGCCCTGAGCTGCAGCGCTTCCCACAGACCCTGCAGGTGAGGGGAGACGGCAATTCCGGGAATTCCGGGAATTCCGGAAGTGCTGGGGTCAAGTTTGGAGGGGGTTGGGAAGGAGGGAAATGGGAAAATCGGGAGCGCCTGGCCGAGCTGCATTTAAGTAATTTCCCCCTTTTTTCCCCCATTTTCCCCCAGCCCCAGCTGCAGCACCTCTCCCTGTCCCGTTCCCTCCGTGACCCCGCAGAGCAGCAAATTTCTCCCCATTTCTTCCAATTTTAACCCATTTTCTCCCATTTTTTTCCCAAAATCTCCCATTTTTTCCCCATTTCTCCCCAATTTTAACCAATTTCGCTGTTTTTTCCCCCAGCCCCAGCTGCAGCCCCTGTCCCTGTCCCGTTCCCTGCGTGACCCGGTGGAGCAGCAGCACTCCTTTATTTTCTCTTTATTTTCCCCATTTTTTCCCCCTCTTCCCCAAATTTTTTCCCAAATTTTCCCATTTTCTCCCAATTTTAACTAATTGCCCCCCTTTTTTCCCCATTTTCCCCAATTTTAACCAATTTCTCCCATTTTTTCCCACATTTCTCCAGCCCCTCTCCCTGGCCCCGGCAGCTCCCGGACCCCTCAGAGCAGCAAATTTCTCCCCATTTCTCCCAATTTTCACCCATTTTTTCCCAAACTTTGGCCTTTTTTTCCCATTTTTTCCCCAAATTTTCCTTTTTTTCCCCAATTTTAACCAATTTCCCTGTTTCTCCCCCAGCCCCAGCTGCAGCACCTGGCCCTGTCCCGGGCTCTGCGTGACCTGGCGAAGCATCAGCGCTCCTTTGTTTGCTCCTTATTTTCCCTTTTTTTCCCCATTTTTTTCCAAATTCTCACATTTTTTTTCCCAAATTCACCCTTTTTTCCCCAATTTTAACCAATTTCCCTGTTTTTCTCCCCGTTTCTCCCCAGCCCCAGCTGCAGCCCCTGTCCCTGACCCGCTCTCTGCGTGACCCAGCGGAGCAGCAGCGCTCCTTTGTTTTCTCCTTGTTTTCTCCTTTTTTTTCCCCATTTTTTCCCAATTTTTTTCCCAAAATCTCCCATTTTTTCACCATTTCCCCCCAATTTTAACCAATTTCCCTGTTTTTCTCCCCGTTTCTCCCCAGCCCCAGCTGCAGCCCCTGTCCCTGTCCCGCTCTCTGCGTGACCCAGCGGAGCAGCAGCGCTCCTTTTTTCCTCCTTATTTTTCCCATTTTTTTCCAAATTTAACCCATTTTCTCCCTATTTTTTCCCAAATTCTCCCCATTTCACCCCAATTTTAACCAATTTCCCTGTTTTTCCCCCCGTTTCTCCAGCACCAGCTGCAGCACCTCTCCCTGTCCTGCTCCCTGTGTGACCCAGCGGAGCAGCAAATTTCTCCCCATTTCTTCCAAATTTAACCCATTTTTTCCCAATTTTTTCCCAAAAGTCTCCCAATTTTTTCACAAAATTTCCATTTTTTCCCCAATTTTAACCAATTTCCCTGTTTTTCTCCTCGTTTCTCCAGCCCCAGCTGCAGCCCCTGTCCCTGTCCCGCTCCCTCCATGACCTGGCGGAGCAGCAGCGCTCCTTTGTTTTCTCTTTATTTTCTCCATTTTTTCCCTTTTTTCCCCCAATTTTTTCCCAAATTCTCAGATTTTTTTCCCAAATTCACCCTTTTTTCCCCAATTTTAACCAATTTCCCTGTTTTTCTCCCCGTTTCTCCCCAGCCCCAGCTGCAGCCCCTGTCCCTGACCCGCTCTCTGCGTGACCCAGCGGAGCAGCAGCGCTCCTTTGTTTTCTCCTTGTTTTCTCCTTTTTTTTCCCCATTTTTTCCCAATTTTTTTCCCAAAATCTCCCATTTTTTCACCATTTCCCCCCAATTTTAACCAATTTCCCTGTTTTTCTCCCCGTTTCTCCCCAGCCCCAGCTGCAGCCCCTGTCCCTGTCCCGCTCTCTGCGTGACCCAGCGGAGCAGCAGCATTCCTTTTTTCCTCCTTATTTTTCCCATTTTTTTCCAAATTTAACCCATTTTCTCCCTATTTTTTCCCAAATTCTCCCCATTTCACCCCAATTTTAACCAATTTCCCTGTTTTTCCCCCCGTTTCTCCAGCACCAGCTGCAGCACCTCTCCCTGTCCTGCTCCCTGTGTGACCCAGCGGAGCAGCAAATTTCTCCCCATTTCTTCCAAATTTAACCCATTTTTTCCCAATTTTTTCCCAAAAGTCTCCCAATTTTTTCACAAAATTTCCATTTTTTCCCCAATTTTAACCAATTTCCCTGTTTTTCTCCTCGTTTCTCCAGCCCCAGCTGCAGCCCCTGTCCCTGTCCCGCTCCCTCCATGACCTGGCGGAGCAGCAGCGCTCCTTTGTTTTCTCTTTATTTTCTCCATTTTTTCCCTTTTTTCCCCCAATTTTTTCCCAAATTCTCAGATTTTTTTCCCAAATTCACCCTTTTTTCCCCCAATTTTAACCAATTTCCCTGTTTTTCTCCCCGTTTCCCCAGCCCCAGCTGCAGCCCCTGGCCCTGTCCCGCTCTCTCCGTGACCCCGCAGAGCAGCAAATTTCTCCCCATTTCTCCCAAATTTAACCCATTTTTTCCCAATTTTTTCCCAAAGTTCTCCCAATTTTTTCACAAAATTTCCATTTTCTCCCCAATTTTAACCAATTTCCCTGTTTTTCCTCCCGTTTCCCCAGCCCCAGCTGCAGCACCTGGCCCTGTCCCGCTCCCTCCATGACCCGGCGGAGCAGCAACGCTCCTTTGTTTTCTCCTTATTTTCCCCATTTTTTTCCCTTTTTTTCCCCAATTTTTTCCCAAATTCTCAGATTTTTTTCCCAAATTCACGCTTTTTTCCCCAATTTTAACCAATTTCCCCATTTTCCCCCAGCCCCAGCTGCAGCCCCTGTCCCTGTCCCGCTCCCTGCGTGACCCGGTGGAGCACCAAATTTCTCCCCATTTCTCCCAAATTTAACCCATTTTTCCCCATTTTTTTTCCCAAAATCTCCCATTTTTTCACCATTTCCCCCCAATTTTAACCAATTTCCCTGTTTTTCTCCCCGTTTTTCCCCCAGCACCAGCTGCAGCACCTGGCCCTGTCCTGGCATCTCTCAGACCCTTCAGAGCAGCAAATTACTCCCCATTTCTCCCAAATTTAACCCATTTTTCCCCATTTTTTTCCCAAAATCTCCCATTTTTTCACCATTTCCCCCGAATTTTAACCAATTTCCCTGTTTTTCTCCCCGTTTTTCCCCCAGCCCCAGCTGCAGCACCTGGCCCTGTCCTGCCATCTCTCAGACCCTTCAGAGCAGCAAATTACTCCCCATTTCTCCCGAATTTAACCCATTTTTCCCCATTTTTTTCCCAAAATCTCCCATTTTTTCACCATTTCCCCCCAATTTTAACCAATTTCCCCATTTTCCCCCCAGCACCAGATGCAGCACCTGGCCCTGTCCCGGGCTCTCACAGGTGAGGGGAGATGGGAATTTTGGGAATTCTGGGAATGCTGGGAGTGTTGGGGTGAAGTTTGGAGGGGTTTGGAGAGGTTTGGAGGGGGTTGGAGGGGGTTTGGGAAGGAGGGAAATGGGAAAATGGGAAAATCGGGAGCGCCTGGCCCTGAGCTGCAGCGCTTCCCCCAGGCCCTGCAGGTGAGGGGAGACGGGAATTCCGGGAATTCCGGGAATTCTGGGAATAGTGGGGTGAAGTTTGGAGGGGTTTGGAGAAGTTTCTTGGGGTTCAGAGGGGGTTGGAGGGGGTTGGAAAGAGGGAAATGGGAAAATCGGGAGCGCCCGGCCCTGAGCTGCAGCGCTTCCCACAGACCCTGCAAGTGAGGGGGAACATGAATTTTGGGAAATCTGGGAATTCTGGGAATTCTGGGAATGGTGGGGTGAAGTTTGGAGGGGTTTGGAGAAGTTTCTTGGGGTTTAGATTCTGGGGAAAATCTGGGAATTTTGGGAAAATCTGGGAATTTGGGGATTTTTTGGGAATTTTTGGGGTGATTTTAGGAGTTTTTGGGAGGTTTTTTGAGAGTTTTTCGGGGATTTTAGGAGTTTTTTTGGGGGGTTTTTTTGAATTCAGGAGAATTTTTTTGGGATTTTTTTGCAATTTTGGGAACTTTGGGAACTTTTTTGAGAATTTTGGGAAGATTTTAGAATTTTTGGGGTGATTTTGAGAGTTTTTCGGGGATTTTAGGAATTTTTTTGGGGGGTTTTTTTGAATTCAGGAGAATTTTTTTGGGATTTTTTTGCAATTTTGGGAACTTTGGGAACTTTTTTGAGAATTTTGGGAAGATTTTAGAATTTTTGGGGTGATTTTGAGAGTTTTTGGGGGATTTTAGGAATTTTTGTGGGTTTTTTTCAGATTTTTTTGAATTTTTGGGATTTTTTAAATTCTGAGAATTTTTTGGGGATTTTTTGGGAATTCTGGGAATTATTGGGATTTTTTGGGGTTTTTTTTCTGGGATTTTTGGGGAATTTTTGGGAGTTTTTTAGGATCTGGAGGCGTTCCGGAACAGCCTGCACAGCGTGGGGACACAGCTGGAAGGTGGGGAAATTTGGGGGATTCTGGGGAAAATCTGGGAATTTTGGGAAAATCTGGGAATTTGGGGATTTTTTGGGAATTTTTGGGGTGATTTTAGGAGTTTTTGGGAGTTTTTTTGGGTGTCTTTGGGGGATTTTAGGATTTTTTTTGGGATTTTTTTTTTATTTTCTTTCGAATTCTGGCAATTTTGGGGGGCGATTTTGGGGATTTTTTTGGGAATTCTGGGAATTTTTGGGGAAGTTTTGGGAAATTTTGGAAAGTTTTTGGGAATTCTGGAAATTATTGGGATTTTTGGGGTTTTTTTCCTGGGATTTTGGGGAATTTTTGGGAGTTTTTTGGGATCTGGAGGCGTTCCGGAACAGCCTGCACGTCCTGGAGACGCAGCTGGAAGGTGGGGAATTTGGGGGATTTTGGGGAATTTTGGGAATTTTTTGGGTGATTTTAGGAGTTTTTGGGATTTTTGGGAGTTTGGGGGGGGTTAGGAGTAATTTTTTTTATCTTTTAGATTTTTTTTTTAAATTCTGGGGGATTTTTGGGTGTTTTTTTGAGGATGTTTTGAGAATTTTGGGAAAATTTGGGTTTCTGACCCCAGATCTCCAAATTTCGAGCCCAAATCCCAAAATCCCCAATCCCAAATCCTGGAATTCTGACCCCAAATTTTGACCTCAAATCCCAGAATTTCGACCCCAAATCCTGGAATTCCGACCCCAAACCCCAAATCCCAAATCCTCCAATCCCAAATCTCAAAATTCGAATCCCAAATCCCAGAATTCTGACCCCAAACCCCAAATCCCAAAATCCCCAATTCCAAATCCTGGAATTCTGACCCCAAATCCCAAAATCTCCAATCCCAAATCCTGGAATTCTGACCCCAAATCCCAGAATTCTGATTCGGAATCCTGGAGTTTCTGACCCCAAATCCCCACATTTCCACCCCAGATTTTGACCCCAAATCTCCAAATCCCGATCCCAAATCCCAGAATTCGAATCCGAAATCCCAGAATTCCAATCCCAAATCCTGGAATTCCGACCTCAAACCCCAAATCCCAAAATCCCCAATTCCAAATCCTGGAATTTTGACCCCAAATCCCCAAATTTCGACCCCAAATCCCAGAATTCCCAATTTTTCCCGATTTTTCCCATATTTCCCCAGGCGTGGTGCCCCCCCGGGAGCTGGCCCAGATGCGGAGCCGCCTCTTCCCGGCATCCCTGACCCCAAATCCCCAAATTTCGACCCCAAATCCCAGAATTCTGATTCGGAATCCTGGAGTTTCTGACCCCAAATCCCCACATTTCCTCCCCAGATTTTGACCCCAAATCTCCAAATCCCGATCCCAAATCCCAGATTCCCGATCCCAAATCCCAGAATTCCCAATTTTTCCCGATTTTTCCCATATTTCCCCAGGCGTGGTGCCCCCACCGGGAGCTGGCCCAGATGCGGAGCCGCCTCTTCCCGGCATCCCTGACCCCAAATCCCCAAATTTCGACCCCAAATCCCAGAATTCTGACCCCAAATTTTTAAATCCCAAATCATCCAATCCCAAATCCTGGAATTCTGACCCCAAATCCCAAAATTCCAAATCCCAAATCCTGGAATTTCAATCCCAAACGCCCAAAATCCCTGACCCTAAATTCTGAAGGTTTTGACCCCAAATGCCCACATTTCGACCCCAAATCCCAGAATTTCCACCCCAAATCCCCAAATTTTGACCCCAAATCCCAAAATCCCAATCCCAAATCCCAGAATTTCCAAATTCCCAACCCCAAATCCTGGAATTTCAATCCCAAACCCCCAAAATCCCTGACCCCAAATCCCAGAATTCTGCTCCCAAATCCTGGAATTTCTGACCTCATATCCCCAAATTTCGACCCCAAATTTCGACCCCAAACTCCAGGATTTCCATCCCATATCTCCAAATCCCGATCCCAAATCTCCAAATCCCGATCCCAAATCCCAGATTCCCGATCCCAAATCCCAGAATTCCCGATTTTTCCCATATTTTCCCAGGCGTGGTGCCCCCACCGGGAGCTGGCCCAGATGCGGAGCCGCCTCTTCCCGGCATTGCTGACCCCAAATCCCAGAATTCCCATCCCAAATCCTGGAATTCTGACCCCAAACCCCAAATCCCAAAATCCCCAATACCAAATCCTGGAATTCTGACCCCAAACCAGAATTCTGCTCCCAAATCCTGATTTTCTGACCCCAAATCCCCAAATTTTGACCCCAAATCCCAGTATTTTGGCCCCAAATCTCAAAATCCCGATCCCAAATCCCAGAATTTCCAAATTCCCAACCCCAAATCCTGGAATTTCAATCCCAAACCCCCAAAATCCCTGACCCCAAATCCCAGAATTCTGCTCCCAAATCTTGGACTTTCTGACCCCAAACTTCGACCCCAAATCCCCAATTTTTGACCCTAAA
>NW_024373980.1:0-439 GCF_014805655.1 Passer montanus
CACCATATTCTGTGATTCTGTGAAATTCCCTGAAATTCCCTGAATGAATAGAAGGCACTGAGAAAATGGAGAACTTTGGTTTCTAGCCAAGAAAACTGCCTCAGGCTTTGGCCATAGGATGCTTCTCTTGGATTTTGGCCTACTACTATCAGTGTTTTTATTAAGATACAATAGACTCTAGGGCTGGTCAGAAAATCAAGAAGTTGATGAGGTGGCTACCCACTTGCTGCCCTCGCTGCCCACTCACCTTGGTCAGTGGTGACCAAGGTAACTCCAGGGCTGAGTTGGATCAAGCTGTACAGGGAGTTCCTGAGCTCATGGACGCCTGAGCAATGGCCCCATGCCCCAAGAGGACCTGGAGACCCTTGACAGCCAAAAAGGCAAAGTCAGTGCTGAAAGGGCCCTGGGGCTCCTGGTCAGTGGCAAGCTGAACATGAGC
>NW_024373981.1:0-439 GCF_014805655.1 Passer montanus
TGGTACATGTAGGGAAAGACCCAGGTAAAAGGTTCTCCAATACATGAAATGGAAAAACAAACCATTGTAATTTGATTTCAAGACAGCAAACACAAAATAAAAATCTGCTTGGTTTATCCATTGGTTTCACAGTGTAGCAGTGCCTGTGTCTAAAAGTTAAGAGTGTGGCTATTAGCTACCACTATGAGAGTATTTTGTTAGGCATAACAATCTCTCCCCTGCCTTCTTAGAAAGCAAGACATCAGCTTAATGCTCTCCTTTGTGGCTGTCTAGACAGAATGAGGAGATGACAAGATCATCACTTATAAATATTGGTCAGGTTATAGGCAAAAAGAAGCCTTTCCTTAACTTTGAGTGAAGTCAGTTTGGCATAGCACATGGAAGAAATGCAAAGAGCCTTTCAGAGGCACAGAGCAGCCCTTTTTTCTCAAATGGCTAT
>NW_024373982.1:0-439 GCF_014805655.1 Passer montanus
AAAATTAGGAAAAAATTGGAATTTTTGGGTGTGAAATGGGAGAAAAATTTGAATTTTTGGTGGGAAAAAATTGGAATTTTAGTCCATAAAATCAGGGGAAAAAAATCGAAATTTTGGGTGTAAAATCTGGTAAAAAATTGGAATTTTTGGGTGAAAAATCAGGAAAAAATTTGGAATTTTTGGGTGAAAAAATCTGGAAAAAATTTGGAACTTTTGGGTGTAAAATCAGTGAAAAAATCGGATTTTTGGGCAGAAAAAGGGGAGAAAAATTTGGTTTTTTTGGGGGGAAAAAAATCAAAATTTTGGGCTTAAAATCTGGTAAAAAATTGGAATTTTTGGGTTGAAAATGGCCAAAAAAATCCGATTTTTTTCCCTAAAATCCTCAATTTTTGATGTAAATCGGCGGGGAAAGAAGCGAGTTTTGGGTGAAAAAAAGGGG
>NW_024373983.1:0-439 GCF_014805655.1 Passer montanus
CTCCGGTTCTGGTCCCAGTATCCCGGTACAGGTCCCAGTCCTAGTCCTGGTGTCCCAGTCCTGATCCCGGTCCTATTGTCCCGGTTCTGATCCTGATCTCGGGGTTTTAATCCCGGTCCCGGTTCTGATCCCGGTCCCACTGTCCCGGTTCCGATGTCCCTGTCCCGGTCCTGGTGTTTTAATGCCGGTTCTGATCCCGATCCCGGTCCCGATGTCCCGGTCCTGGTCTCACTCCCGATGTTCCAGTTCTGATGTCCTGATCCTGTTCCCAATGTCCCTGTCCCGGTCCTGTTCCCACTGTCCTGGTTCTGATCCAGTTCCTGCTGTCCCGTTCCCGCTGTCCCGGTTCTGATGCCGGTCCCGCTGTCCCGGTCCCGGTCCCGTTCCCGCTGTCCCGGTCCCGCTGTCCAGGTTCTGATGCCGGTCCCGCTGTCCCGGT
>NW_024373984.1:0-439 GCF_014805655.1 Passer montanus
CCGCCGCCCACCCAAAACTTTCCGCCGCGCCCGGCTGCCCGCCCGCCGCCGCGGGACGGCCCCGCACCGGCCCCGGCACCGAGACCCCGGCGCGGCCCATGCGAGCGCCCAGGCGGCGGCGGCGGCCCGGGGGTGAGCGCAAAGATGGATCCGGGGGGCGCGGGGGGAGCGGGGCGGCCCCCGCCTTTGTGCGGGACGGAGCGGGACGGGCCGCGCCGGCGCCTCCCGAAGTTTGCGGGAGCCGCGGCCGGGGTCCCGCCCGCCCCCGCTGCAGCTCCGAGTTACGGCGGAGTTTGCCCGGCCGGGGACAACTCGGGGCCGGCGGCGGAGTGCGGGGGCCGCTCTCCGGCTGCTCTCTGCCCCCGCCGCCCGGGGGGAACCGCGGCCGCCGCTGCCCCGCTTTGTGTCGCGGCCCCGGCCCCTCGCTCCCGCTGCGGCC
>NW_024373985.1:0-439 GCF_014805655.1 Passer montanus
AAGTGTTTGTTGCTGAAGAGGTGCTTCTTCTGCCATCATGGGAGAGGCAAGTTGTGCCACACTGCTGCTGAACCTCCAGGCTGGTGTGACAGAGCTGAGGAGGATTTCACTACTGCAGCTGGCAAGACACGATAGCATCTTCTGCAAAGGTGCTACAGCGTCTGGCCACAGAGATGCAGGACTGCTGCTAGAGGTTGGACCAGGTTTGCAGCCATCACCACCAGCAGGTCAGTGAGGTGTGCTCTGGCCCAGTCTGCACTGTGGTTTTCTGTGTTCCCACCCATTCGAGGTGATCTTCTAGGTATGGTCACTAGGTGCCACTGGTGCTCCATGCAAACACAGCTGCTGCAATTCCTGAGAAAGGAAATACAGCCATAGCTTAGTGGTTTCAATTTTTATTCATTTTCGATCAGATGTGAAGCAGTTTTTAGTCTGTTTG
>NW_024373986.1:0-439 GCF_014805655.1 Passer montanus
TTTTTTCTTGAAAGCTACATGCATTTTGCAGGTTAAGAAATATATTTTTGAGTAAATTATATTCTAGTGTAAGTTTATTATAATTCATTGTGTTCTTGTTTGTTAGGCATGTATTTAATACTTTAATCCCTTTGTGTCTTAACATGCTTAAAATATTGACAAGCTCCATGACCTAGTTCCATTTACAGAATGAAATGCCATAGTTCTAAAGGAGGAATTTGCATAGAAAGTTTTGTTTTGCTTCAACTGAGGAACTGAAAATAGGTATTATAAGAAGCAAGACAAAAAAGCATAGTAACAGGTGGGTGATTGGTGCAAGTACCTGAAATTAAGGAATGAAACATTAACCCAATAATCTGAAAAGATCCACAGAAGCTCTGTCATGTAACTTCTAGTGCCCAGAAAAGATGAGCAGCTGGGAAAACTGCATAACTCCAGG
>NW_024373987.1:0-439 GCF_014805655.1 Passer montanus
AAGGTCGCTCAGGTGTGGGGCACACCTGGACAGGTAACCCAGAAGTGAGGGCAGAATTCCCAAAAAAAACCCGAAATTCCCCCAAAAAACCCCAAAATTCCAACCAAAACCCCCAAATTTTCAGTAAAATCCCTGAAATTTCAACCAAAAACCTCCCAAACTGCCCCAAAAAATGGCCCCAAGGAAGGTCCCGCAGGTGTGGGGCACACCTGGACAGGTAACCCAGAAGTGAGGGCAGAATTCCCAAAAAAAACCCGAAATTCCCCCAAAAAACCCCAAAATTCCAACCAAAACCCCCAAATTTTCAGTAAAATCCCTGAAATTTCAACCAAAAACCTCCCAAACTGCCCCAAAAAATGGCCCCAAGGAAGGTCCCGCAGGTGTGGGGCACACCTGGACAGGTAACAGGGCAGAATTCCCAAAAAACCCCCAAAATTCC
>NW_024373988.1:0-439 GCF_014805655.1 Passer montanus
TTCCCCTCAAATTCTCATTTCTCCACCCCAAACTCCCTGTATTTTCCCCAAAATTCTGATTATTTTCCCCTAAACTCCTGTTTAAAACAGCCTAACCCCAAATCCTCTTTGTGTCCCCCTCAGACCATGGGAGCAGCCCTGGGGATGTCCCTGGCCCCATACCTGGTGCTGCTCCTGGTGCCAGCAGTGTCTGGTCCCACTCAGTGTCTCTGGTCACCGGGGCCACTGGTGCCACCAGGGCCACCAGAGGGACTGAAGAGGAGATAATGGATCTCCTTAAGTCTTCCTAGCAGGTTACAAATGAACTTGTGGATGCTCTCCTCCCACAGCTGCTCAGCCTCATCTACCGCAGCCACCAAGTGCTTGGGGACATCAAAGGACATGTCCGTTATCTGCTCCAGGGTGGCCTAGATGGCCCTGAGCTGGCAGTGCAGCTCCC
>NW_024373989.1:0-439 GCF_014805655.1 Passer montanus
ATATTATATGTAACATGTATTGTAGATTATAATGTATTATGTACTACATGTAGTACACATAATTAAATATTTTTATGTGCATACTATACATATGAGATTATATTGAACTATGTCTCATGTATATAGTATACACATATAATTATAATATGCATTCTATATGTAACATATAGTACAATACAATCTACAAAACATATTGTAGACTGATTTGTAATCTACAATATATATTGTATCATATATACTATAATGTACATTGTATTATAATACGTATTATAATACATATTATAATACAATGTACATTACAGTATATATAATACAAAACTCTGTATTACCTATTGTGTATTACACAGTACATATACTATACAGAATGTATCAAATATATATTACATATAAGTATCTTTTATACATATATCTTATACATATAAAAGATACAAAGATATAT
>NW_024373990.1:0-5842 GCF_014805655.1 Passer montanus
CCTCGAGTTGATGTTTTGCTACTATCTAGTGCTAAGGGGGCGCGGCCTCCTCAGGCCCGCGTGATTCCCTCTCAGGGAGGATAAAAGCACCAGTACGAATTTGGGGAGGAGACCCTGGGGAAAAACTGGATTTTAACAGAGAAATAGGATGATCCCACTACTCGGAATTTCAGAAATTGTCCCTTTTAAACTGTTTTTTCCCTCCTCGAGTTGATGTTTTGCTACTATCTAGTGCTAAGGGGGCGCGGCCTCCTCAGGCCCGCGTGGTTCCGCTCAGGGAGAATAAAAGCACCAGTACAAATTTAGGAACGAGACCCCGGGGAAAAACTTGATTTTAACAGAGAAATAGGATGATCCCACTACTGGGAATTTCATAAATTGTCCCTTTTTAATCATCAGCTGTAGGAACAGCCACAAGGATGTTTTTATATCCTGGGAATGCTGTGTCCAGGTCCTGGGACAGGAGGGATGTGGAGCTCCTGGAGCACCTCCAACAAAGATGAGGAAGGGCCTGGAGCATCTCCCTGGCCATGAAAGGCTGAGGGAGATGGGGCTGCTCAGCCTGGGGAGGAGATAAATGAGAGGGAGCCTCGTCCCTGGGTGTCCCTGGGTGTCCCTGTGTGCAGGGAGGGCTCAGGGCAGGGCCAGGACATGAGGAAGAATTTCTGCCCTGGGCAGTGCCCAGCCCTGAGGCTGTGGAGTCTCCTCTCCGGGATATTCCAGAACAGTCTGGACACACTCCCGTGCCCTGTGCTCTGGGATGGCCCTGCTGGAGGTGGCACCAGTGACCCAGCCTGACCCATCCTGGGGTTCTGAGAGTCTGCAGATCTGGGGTTCTGTGCGGGTCTGAGCCTGGGATTCTGTGTCTGCCCGAGTCCGTGGCTCTGTGATTCCTTCATTCTGCGGTTCTGTAATGCCGTGAGTCTCTGATTCTGTAGTTCTGGGATTTTTGTGAGACTGCAATTCCATGATTCCGTGTTTCTGTGAGTCTGTGATTCCATGATTCCATCATTCTGCAGTTCTGGGATTCTGGGAGTCTGATTCCATGGTTTTGTGATCCTGACTCTGTGAGGTTCTGTGATTCAGTGATTCCATGGTTTTGTGATTCTGACTGTGACTGAAATTCCATCATCCACAGTACCACATCGTGCACTTCTGACACTCTGTGACTCTCTGACGCTGTGATTTAGTGATCCCGCGATTCCCTGATTCATCGATTCCTCGATTCCCTGATTCCTTGATTGATTCCTTGATTGATTCCTTAATTGATTCCTTGATTGATCCCTTGATCCACGCGACTCTGCCTTCACCCCACACCACAACTTTCCACAAACACCATCCAGCCGAGCATCTCAACGTGGGCGTCTCGAGCAGGGGGACCGGGGGACCCTAAACTCCCTCCCCAAACCCGGGGGGACCCCCAGAACCCCCCAAAACCCGGGATTTTCCCCCAAAACCCCGGGGTGGGGGGGGCGGTCCCCTCCGTGCGGTTTTAGCGCCCCCTGCTGGCTGACGGCTGAACGACACTCCCCTTTTGCCGCGCTACGCTTTACGGCGCCTTCGCGACGGCGCGGGGCGGTGTTGCTTTACGGCAGCGCCAGGCCGCGGGATCCGCCGGGATGAAGCAGAAAAGGAAACATGGGAAAGGTAAAAAAAATTAAAAACAAACCTGAGGGGCTGGAGCGCGTCCGGGAGAGGGAATGGCTCCGGGACACGGGCGGCTGAGGTGGAGAAAAGGAGTCTGAGGGGCCGTTCTGGCTGTGCACAGCTCCGGACAGGCGGGGACGGGGTGAGGGGGAACCGCCACAGGCTGGGCCAGGCGAGGGTTAAACCGAAAAACAGCAGAGATTTCCTCCCTAAAAGGACTGTCCAGCCCTAGCACAGCTCCGAGGTGGAGTTTTTACCCCTCAGGGATTGAAAATACCTCTCAGGGATTGAAAATCGCGCTGGGAATGGCTGGGAATGACGGGCGGGGACGGGATGAGGGGAAACCGTCCCTCAGGGATTTAAAATCGCGCTGGTGCACGGGAATGGCTGGGAATGACGGGCGGGGACGGGATGAGGGGAAACCGCCTCAGGCTGGGCCAGGGGAAGTTTTTAAATTGTAAAACAGGAGACATTTCCTCCCTAAAAGGACTCTCCAGCCCTGGCACAGCTCCGAGGTGGAGTTTTTACCCCTCAGGGATTGAAAATCGCGCTGGTGCACGGCAGTGGCTGGGAATGACGGGCGGGGACGGGGTGAGGGGAACGGCCTCAGGCTGGGCCAGGGGAGGTTTAAACCGAAAAACAGCAGACATTTCCCTCCTTAAAAGTTTGTCCAGCCCTGGCACAGCTCCGAGGTGGAGTTTTTATCCCTCAGGGATTGAAAATCGTGCTGGTGCGCGGGAATGGCTGGGAATGACGGGCGGGGACGGGATGAGGGGAACCGCCTCAGGCTGGGCCAGGGGAGGTTCTTAAACTGAAAAACAGGAGAGATTTACTCCCTAAAAGGTCTGTCCAGCCCTGGCACAGCTCCGAGGTGGAGTTTTTACCCCTCAAGGTGGAGTTTTTACCCCTCAAGGTGCAGTTTTTACCGCTCAGGGATTGAAAATCCCGCTGGGTGCGCGGGAATGGCTGGGAATGACAGGTGGGGACGGGGTGAGGGGGGACGGCCTCAGGCTGGGCCAGGGGAGGTTTTTAAATTGTAAAACAGGAGAGATGTCCTCCCTAAAAGGTCTGTCCAGCCCTGGCACAGCTCCGAGGCGGAGTTTTTATCCCTCAGGGATTGAAAATACCCCTCAGGGATTGAAAATACCCCTCAGGGATTGAGAACCGCGCTGGTGCACGGCAGTGGCTGGGGATGTTTGGCTCCGCGCTCCTTCCCAGCCCGGCCGCTCCCGGGAGGGGCATTGAAAACCGCGCTGGTGCACAGCAGTGGCTGGGGATGTTTGGCTCCGCGCTCCTTCCCAGCCCGGCCGCTCCCGGGCAGGACGATCTCTGATTTTCCCCTTTTTCCCCATTTTTCTCCGTTTTTCCCCGTTTCGGCGGGCAGGGGAGCCGAGCCAGGCGGAGCTGATGGTGATGAGCATCGCGGAGATCATCCGGCAGCTGCTGGAGGCGCACGAGCAGGGCCGGGACCTGGATCTCAACAAGTGAGTGAGGGAGGGAGTGAGTGAGGGAGGGAGTGAGTGAGTGAGGGAGGGAGGGAGTGAATGAGTGAGGGAGTGAGTGTGAGTGAGTGAATGAGTGAGTGAGTGAGGGAGTGAGGGAGTGAGTGAGTGTGAGTGAGTGAGGGAGTGAGTGAGTGAGTGAGTGAGTGAGTGAGTGAGTGAGTGCCCCGGGGCATCGGCACGGCCCGGCTCCCGGATTCACAGCGTCTTAACAGCGTCCTCACAGCGTCTTCACAGCATCCTCACAGCATCCTCACAGCGTCTTAACAGCGTCCTCACAGCGTCTTCACAGCATCCTCACAGCATCCTCACAGCATCCTCACAGCATCCTCACAGCATCCTCACAGCATCCTCACAGCATCCTCACACCATCCTCACACCATCCTCACACCATCCTCACAGCATCCTCACACCACCTTCACAGCATCCTCACACCACCTTCACAGCATCCTCACAGCATCCTCACAGCATCCTCACAGCATCTTCACAGCGTCTTCACAGCGTCTTCACAGCATCCTCAGCCATCCTCACACCATCCTCACACCATCTTCACACCATCTTCACGCCATTTTCTGCTCATAAATCAGCCAAAATCGGTCACTTCTGGGCTGAGCCTGGAGTGGGTGGCATTTTCTGAAAAACTCCCATAAACTTGCATTGCCTTTTTTCCTTCCTTTTTTTTTCTTCCTTTTTCCTTTTCCTTTTTTTCTTCCTTTTTTCCTTCCTTTTCCCCCCCTTTTTTCCTTCCTTTTTTTCCCTTTTTTCTTCCTTTTTTCTTCCTTTTTTCTTCCTTTTTTTCTTCCTTTTTTTCCTTCCTTTTTTTCCTTTTTTCTTCTTTTTTTCTTCCTTTTTTTTTCTTTTTTCTTCCTTTTTTTCCTCCCTTTTTTCTTCCTTTTTTTTCTTCCTTTTTTTCTCCTTTTTTTCTTCCTTTTTTTCCTTCCTTTTTTCTTCCTTTTTTCTTCCTTTTTTTCCCTTCCTTTTTTTCCTTCCTTTTTTTCCTTCCTTTTTTTCCTTCCTTTTTTTCCTTCCTTTTTTTCCTTCCTTTTTTTCCTTCCTTTTTTTCCTTCCTTTTTTTCCTTCCTTTTTTTCCTTCCTTTTTTTCCTTCCTTTTTTTCCTTCCTTTTTTTCCTTCCTTTTTTCTTCCTTTTTTCTTCCTTCTTTTTTTCTTCGTTTTTTTCTTCCTTTTTTTATCCTTTTTTTCTTCCTTTTTTCTTTCTTCTTTTTTTCTTCCTTTTTTTTCTTCCTTTTTTCCTTTTTTCTCCCTTTTTTTCTTCCTTTTTTCCTTCCTTTTTTTCCCTTTTTTTCTTCCTTTTTTCTTCCTTTTTTCTTCCTTTTTTTCTTCCTTTTTTTTCTTCCTTTTTTTCCTTTTTTCTTCTTTTTTTCTTCCTTTTTTTTTCTTTTTTCTTCCTTTTTTTCCTCCCTTTTTTCTTCCTTTTTTTTCTTCCTTTTTTTCTCCTTTTTTTCTTCCTTTTTTTCCTTCCTTTTTTTCCTTCCTTTTTTTTCTCCCTTTTTTCTCCCTTTTTTCTTCCTTTTTTCTTTCTTTTTTCTTCCTTTTTTTCCTTCCTTTTTTTCCTTCCTTTTTTTCCTTCCTTTTTTTCCTTCCTTTTTTTCCTTCCTTTTTTCTTCCTTTTTTCTTCCTTCTTTTTTTCTTCGTTTTTTTCTTCCTTTTTTTATCCTTTTTTTCTTCCTTTTTTCTTTCTTCTTTTTTTCTTCCTTTTTTTTCTTCCTTTTTTCCTTTTTTCTCCCTTTTTTTCTTCCTTTTTTCCTTCCTTTTTTTCCCTTTTTTTCTTCCTTTTTTCTTCCTTTTTTCCTTCCTTTTTTCTTCCTTTTTTCTTCCTTTTTTTCTTCCTTTTTTCCTTCCTTTTTCCCCCTTTTTTCTTCCTTTTTTTCTTCCTTTTTTTTCTTCCTTTTTTCCTTTTTTCTTCCTTTTTTTCTTCCTTTTTTTTCTTCCTTTTTTTCTTCCTTTTTTTTCCTTCCCAACTTTTTCCTCCCCTTCCTCCCTAGTCCCAAACCCATCAGGAAAAGGAGACATTAATACAGAAATAATATTAAATCAGGTTTTTTCAGCAGTGTGTCACACCCAGATTTGTGTACAGAAACTTCTTTGTTCTGCAGATTTGTGAAGTAAGAAAACCTGAATTTGTTGTTTACAGAAACTTTTTCTTTCTTTATTTATGTAGAATAAGAAAGCCCAAATTGGGTATTTATAGAATTTTTTCCTCCTTTTTTATGTGGAGGAAGAAAATCTGAATTTGTTCTTTATAAGAATTTATTTTTCCTTTATGTGGAGTAAGAAATCCTGAATTTGTTCTTTGTAGAAATTCCTTTTTTTTTAATTTATTTGGAGTAAAAAAACCTGAATTTTTTGTTTACAGAAATTTCTTCCTCTTATTGTTTACTGAATTTCTTCCTCTTAATTTAAGCGGAGTAAGAAAAGCTGAATTTTTGTTTGCAGAAACTTTTTCCTTCTTTATGTGGAGTAAAAAAACCCCAAATTTTTATTTATAGACATTTTTTCTTCCTTTTTTATTAGGAGTAATAAAACCTGAATTTATTGTTTACAGAAATTTCCTCCTTCTTTATTTATTTAAGTAGAATAAGAAATTGTGAATTTCTTATTTACAGAAATTTCTTTCTCTTATATTTATTGGGAGTAAGAAAACCTGAATTTGTTCTTTACAGAAATTCCTTCT
>NW_024373990.1:6206-9191 GCF_014805655.1 Passer montanus
TTCTGCCTGGAGAGCAGAACTGCCAGGATCTGTGTGACATAGAGGGAAAGGAGGGCAGGTTTTGGAGATTTTGGTGTTTTTTGGTGATTTTGGGTGTTCTTGATTCGAATATCAAACCCTCAGCCAGGTACAGACAGCTGTGAGTTGATTTTTGCTGTTCCCACACCCCCTGCAGCTGGCTGGGTTCAATTCTTCTGCCTGGGGAGCAGAACTGCCAGGATCTGTGTGGCACAGAGGGAAATCTTTTGATGATTTTGGTGTTTTTTGGTGATTCTGGGTGTTTTTGATTTGAATACCAAACCCTCAGCCAGGCATGGGCAGCTGTGAGTTGATTTTTGCTGTTCTCACACCCCCTGCAGCTGGCTGGGTTTAATTCTTCTGCCTGGAGAGCAGAACTGGAGGAACCTCAGCCAGGATCTCTGTGGCACAGATGGAAAGGAGGGCAGGTTTTGGGTGTTTTTTGGTGATTTTGGGTGTTTCTGGTTGCAGGCTGAAGACCAAACCCTCAGCCAGGTTCAGCAGCTGTGAGTTGGTTTTTGGTGTTTCCACACACACATTACCTGATTGTGCTTAATATTTCTGCCTGGATCTGTGTGGCACAGAGGGAAAGGAGGGCAGCTTTTGATGATTTTGGTGATTTTTGGTGATTTTGGGTGTTCTTGATTCGAATATCAAACCCTCAGCCAGGTACAGCAGCTGTGAGTTGGTTTTTGCTGTTCTCACACCTGTAGCTGGTTGGGTTTAATTCTTCTGCCTGGAGAGCAGAACTGCCAGGATCTGTGTGGCACAGGTGGAAAGGAGGGCAGGTTTTGGTGATCTTGCTGTTTTTTGGTGATTTTGGGTGTTTTTGATTTGAATATCAAACCCTCAGGCAGGCACAGGCAGCTGGGAGCTGATTTTTGGTGTTCCCACACCCCCATCAGCTGATTGTGTTTAATTTTTCTGTCTGGAGGAACCTACCTGGATCTGTGTGGCACAGAGGGAAAGGAGAGCTGGTTTTCGAGATTTTGGTGTTTTTTGGAGATTTTGGTGTTTTTTGGTGATTTTGGGTGTTTTTGATTTGAATATCAAACCCTTGGTCAGGCACAGGCAGCTGTGAGTTGATTTTTGGTGTTCCCACACACACATTACCTGATTGTGCTTAATATTTCTGCCTGGATCTGTGTGGCACAGAGGGAAAGGAGGGCAGCTTTTGATGATTTTGGTGATTTTTGGTGATTTTGGGTGTTCTTGATTCGAATATCAAACCCTCAGCCAGGTACAGCAGCTGTGAGTTGGTTTTTGCTGTTCTCACACCTGTAGCTGGTTGGGTTTAATTCTTCTGCCTGGAGAGCAGAACTGCCAGGATCTGTGTGGCACAGGTGGAAAGGAGGGCAGGTTTTGGTGATCTTGCTGTTTTTTGGTGATTTTGGGTGTTTTTGATTTGAATATCAAACCCTCAGATAGGTACAGACAGCTGTGAGTTGATTTTTGCTGTTCCCACACCCCCTGCAGCTGGCTGGGTTACGTTCTTCTGCCTGGGGAGCAGAACTGCCAGGATCTGTGTGGTACAGAGGGAAAGGAGGGCAGGTTTGGGGTGTTTTTTGGTGTTTTTGGTGGTTTTTGGTGATTTTGGGTGTTTTTGATTTGAATACCAAACCCTCAGGCAGGTATAGCAGCTGTGAGTTGATTTTTGGTGTTCCCACACCCCCATCAGCTGATTGTGTTTAATTTTTCTGTCTGGAGGAACCTACCTGGATCTGTGTGGCACAGAGGGAAAGGAGAGCTGGTTTTCGAGATTTTGGTGTTTTTTGGAGATTTTGGTGTTTTTTGGTGATTTTGGGTGTTCTTGATTCGAATATCAAACCCTCAGCCAGGTACAGACAGCTGTGAGTTGATTTTTGCTGTTCCCACACCCCCTGCAGCTGGCTGGGTTCAATTCTTCTGCCTGGGGAGCAGAACTGCCAGGATCTGTGTGGCACAGAGGGAAATCTTTTGATGATTTTGGTGTTTTTTGGTGATTCTGGGTGTTTTTGATTTGAATACCAAACCCTCAGCCAGGCATGGGCAGCTGTGAGTTGATTTTTGCTGTTCTCACACCCCCTGCAGCTGGCTGGGTTTAATTCTTCTGCCTGGAGAGCAGAACTGCCAGGATCTGTGTGGCACAGGTGGAAAGGAGGGCAGGTTTTGGTGATCTTGCTGTTTTTTGGTGATTTTGGGTGTTTTTGATTTGAATATCAAACCCTCAGATAGGTACAGACAGCTGTGAGTTGATTTTTGCTGTTCCCACACCCCCTGCAGCTGGCTGGGTTCAATTCTTCTGCCTGGGGAGCAGAACTGCCAGGATCTGTGTGGTACAGAGGGAAAGGAGGGCAGGTTTGGGGTGGTTTTTGGTGTTTTTGGTGGTTTTTGGTGATTTTGGGTGTTTTTGATTTGAATACCAATCCCTCAGCCAGGCACAGCAGCTGTGAGTTGATTTTGGGTGTTCCCACACACACATTACCTGATTGTGCTTAATATTTCTGCCTGGATCTGTGTGGCACAGAGGGAAAGGAGGGCAGGTTTTGGAGATTTTGGTGTTTTTTGGTGATTTTGGGTGTTCTTGATTCGAATATCAAACCCTCAGCCAGGTACAGACAGCTGTGAGTTGATTTTTGCTGTTCCCACACCCCCTGCAGCTGGCTGGGTTCAATTCTTCTGCCTGGGGAGCAGAACTGCCAGGATCTGTGTGGCACAGAGGGAAATCTTTTGATGATTTTGGTGTTTTTTGGTGATTCTGGGTGTTTTTGATTTGAATACCAAACCCTCAGCCAGGCATGGGCAGCTGTGAGTTGATTTTTGCTGTTCTCACACCCCCTGCAGCTGGCTGGGTTTCTTTTGATGATTTTGGTGTTTTTTGGTGATTCTGGGTGTTTTTGATTTGAATACCAAACCCTCAGCCAGGCATGGGCAGCTGTGAGTTGATTTTTGCTGTTCTCACACCCCCTGCAGCTGGCTGGGTTTAAT
>NW_024373991.1:0-439 GCF_014805655.1 Passer montanus
TCTAAACAACTCCACCCACTGTGCTACTGCCCATGCAGAGCTACTAGAGAGAAGAGCAAGTACAGAACTACTTCAATAAAAAAATACCCAAAAAGAAAAAATCTGAAAATACAAATATCTCAAGCTGATATTTCCATAAGGAACAAAATCAGTTAGACTGCCTTGCAAAGTCTGAATGATCCAAAAGAGAAATCATTTTAATGGCTATAATCACATCACAACTTGGAAATGCTGTTTTGTTAGGGCTTCAGAGAATTTACCAAATTGCTTGAATTTTGTAGTATATATCTATGGCAAAGCAATCCAGATGCTGCAACAAGCACTTCATCAGAAACTGACTGCATGGAACCACATACCCAGGCTTTTGAGCTATTGTGATTTTTTAAAAAAAAGTGAGTTCTCAAAAAGGCTGGAGAATGGAAATTACAGGAAAAAAAAA
>NW_024373992.1:0-439 GCF_014805655.1 Passer montanus
CCCTCTCTCCCCTCTCTCCCCTGCCCCGCCGTTCCCCTCAGGGCGGCGCTCTGGACGCGCTCGGTGACCGCTTCCAGCCGCTGCCGGCGCCGCCGCCTCCCTCGCTGCTGCCGGAGCCCCGCGCCGCCGCCGCCGCCATGTTCCCGCAGCCCTTCCCGCCCTCCTCCGCCTCCGCCTCCGGCTCCTCCTCCCCGGCCGCTCCTTTCCCGGCAATGCTGCGGCCCAAGCCGCCCTTCGCAGCCGTCCCCAATCCCCCTCCTGCTCCTCCTGCTGCTCCTGCTGCTCCCGCTGCTCCTCCTGCGGCCGCCGCGGCGGCGCCGGGGGCGCGCGGAACCTTCCAGAACAGCGCCGGCAGCGCCTTGGGCATGGCGCGGGCCCCGGGGCTGGCCCGGCCGCCCGGCGCCCCCAACCAGCTCCGGCTGCAGCTGCAGCAGCGCCT
>NW_024373993.1:0-438 GCF_014805655.1 Passer montanus
AAACTCTAAATTTTCTATCATATAATATTTAAATAATAAAAATAATAATATAATAATATTTTATTATTATTTTATGATATTTATTTCTATCATATAACTTTTTTTATTAAACTACCAACGAATAATCTTAATTCTATCCTTTAGTTCTAAAAATCTTTTCTACAGCCTCAAATCAAATACAATATTTTCTTACAAATCAATATCCATCAATACAAAAAACCCTAAAATTCTCAAGAACCAAAACTCCAACACCAGGGGTTTTTCAGAGGTTTTTTTGGCTGAGAACTGACTATTTTTTTGGGGGCTGCAAGGCAGCCCAAAACAATCCCCCTTTCCCAAAATACCTCCTTTCTAGTGTGGCTGGTGCTCTTCCATGCCATCCCTCTACACCCCAGAGCATCACAGCCGCTCTGGAAGATGCATCTGGGAGAAGAGCAG
>NW_024373994.1:0-438 GCF_014805655.1 Passer montanus
AACGACCCCAAAATGTCCCCAAAAAGGGCTCCAGAGCCCCCCAAAAGATGCTCGAGACACCCCAACACTTAGGGAGATCCCCCGAAAATTTTAGGACCTCTCCCCAAAAATCCCCAGACCCCAGACCCAAAAAACCAAGAAAAAAGCCAAAAAAAAGCCAAAAATTGGAATAAAATCTCATTAAATGAACCCCAGAGCCCCCAAAAGATGCTTGGGACCTCCCAGAATTTAGGGAGATCCTCTTCAGAAATTAATAGAACCCCCTAAATTTTAGGAGACCCCAAAACCCCCTTTAAACCCCAAAAAATCCCCCAAAATCCCAAAAATTCCCAAAAACTCTCCTTTAAACCCCCCAAAATCCCACGGGGACCCCCCAAAATGCCCTCAGTGCCCACCTTGGTGCCCCGGGCAGGTGAGCCGGGGCAGGTGCAGGGACCC
>NW_024373995.1:0-438 GCF_014805655.1 Passer montanus
AGACACTCTTTAGTGTTTAAGAGTTCTGATGTTTTCTTTTTAGCCTCCCCTCATGTCTCTCCTGGTATTCTTGGATATCAGAAACCCTCAGCATTTCTGCTTCCCTCTGGCAGAACACAGTGGGTTCCCCAGAGGAAAGATTATCAGTGGAGATTGTAGGGAGATGGTCTCTCACTTGACTGTGTTTGGAGTTTCTTTGGGCTTTCACTTTCCTCAGTTGGAGGATTTGTGCACTCCTAAGTTATTTGTAAAGGTCACCAGGTACTTCTGAGAGCAGATGGATCCACCACAACCCAGCTCCACACCTGTAGCCAAGGACTCACTTTGCTCATTCCACCAACCCAGCAGCATTTTCAGTGTCAGAACACATCTGCCTTTCCCCATCAATCTTACCACTCAGAGATGCTCGAGGACAGTTTTGCACCCTGGATTGAAGCT
>NW_024373996.1:0-438 GCF_014805655.1 Passer montanus
TTCAGAAATAAATAAGGAAAAATAGGAAAAATGGGGGAAAATAGTAAAATTCAGAAATAAATGGGGAAAAAAAAGAGGAAAAAATGGAAAAAATCGGAAATAAATTGGGGAAAATTGGAGAAAATGGGAATAAAATGGGAGAAATTCAGAATTAATTGGGGGAAAATTGAGAAATAAATTGGGAAAAATGAAAAAATGGGGAAAAGGAGAGAAAAATTCAGAAATAAATGGGAAAATATTAAATTAATTGGGGAAAATGGGAGAAAATGGGAAAAAAGGGAATTAATTCAGAAATAAATGGGGGGAAATAGGAAATACATGGAGGTAAATAGGAAAAAATGGGAAAAATTCCAAAATAAATGGGAAAAATAGAAAACAAATTGGGGGAAACAGAAAATAAATTGGAAAAGGGAAAAAATCAGAAATAAATGGGGAAAA
>NW_024373997.1:0-438 GCF_014805655.1 Passer montanus
GTTTCTCTGAGGAAAGGCCATGGTTCGTGACCAGATAACCGTTGCATTGCATGGCAAGCTGCCTTCTGAAATTCCGCAGGTCTGAGGATGCCTTCCAGAAGCAAGGCGCCACCAGAGGCAAATGTGGCTGGTTTGAGAGTGCCAAGTGTCTTCTGAAAACTGACATCAGGAACCTGGCCTGCTGAGTTTTACTTCTCTGGGGAAAGTCCATTGTTCTTGTCCAGCGTCCGGTGGCCCGGTGTGGCAGGGTGCCAGCTGAAATTCCGCTCATCTCGGGACGCCTATCAGAGGCAACGTTCCACCAGCGGCATTTGTGGCAAACTGACATCAGGAACCTGGCCTGTTGAGTTTTGTTTCTCAGAGAAAAGGCCATCGTTGGTCTTCAGGGTCCGGTGGCCGGGAGAGGCGCGGTTCCTCCTGAAATTCCGAACCTCCCAA
>NW_024373998.1:0-438 GCF_014805655.1 Passer montanus
AATTTGGTCATTTATTTCCAGATATGAAAATATTCCTATTTACATCAAAACTTCTCTGAAAATGTTGCACATTACCAGCAAAATATTTCAGCTCTTCACTGGAAACACACATTTTTAAAAAGCACTGATTGGAACAAAAACATATTAGTTTAAACAGAAATATTTAGAGCTTAGATATTCCTTTTTGAAGCAATTAAAATGTACTTAAGCAAAGCATCATTTTTGGGTCCTTCTCCACCAGACATGCAGTGCAGACAATCAGAAGATTTTGCATATTGGTATTAGCAGCAGTAACAAAGTGCTTCTGAAAATCAGGTGGGAGAAATGCCTGCTGCAGGAAGGCAGAACAGAATAAGGAAAATAAGGAGGAGGACAGGAACTCAAAGTAACCTATTCACACAGTGAAGGGTGAGCACATACCCACTGCCACTTTGCAAT
>NW_024373999.1:0-438 GCF_014805655.1 Passer montanus
GGGGGGGGCTCTGTGGTGGGTTCCGTGAGGGTTGGTCGCCGCGGGCTCCGTGGACGCTGCGGTGGGTGCGGGCTCAGCTCCGCCCGGCACGGCTCGGCCACCCCAGTGAAGCGCGTGTGGGGGGCAGCACGGCGGGGATCCGGGCAGATGTTTATTTCTTCAGTATAAGTTACTTAGACCGCGCACAATAACGCATATAAAGCCTCGTTAGTACTTGTCCAAAACCTTTTAGAGAAACACTAAGAGAAGTACAAAAATTAACACTGACTGCTGCAGTACTTGCTGGTTTATTTCAAGCCGAAAGGCGCACTTCAGATTTGGCCCCAGTAACGCTGGGTGAAGACAGCAGGGTGCTGCCGAAACCCAGCACTGAGGACAAGCATGCCATGCAGAGCACAGGGACTGTGTAACCTGACAAAGATGAGGTAAGGGCGGTGT
>NW_024374000.1:0-438 GCF_014805655.1 Passer montanus
AACTCCCCCAAAGGACCCCTGAGACCCCCCCAGGGACCGCCCAAAACCCGACAGGGACCCCCAAAACCCCTCCAGGGACCCTCAAACTGCCCCAAGGACCCCTCCATGGACCCCCTAAATCCCTCCAGGGACCACCCAGGGATCCCTCAAATCCCTCCAGGGTCCCCAAAACCCACCCAGGGACCTCCCAAACCCCCCAAAATCCCCTGGAGGCCCCTCCAAACTGCCCCAAGGACCCCTCAAATCCCACCAGGGACCCCCCAAACCCCCCCAGAGACCCCCCAAACCCCTCAGGGACTCCCCGGGCTCACCCAGCTCCTGCAGGGGTTTCTCCATGTCCTCCTCGGTGAAGAGGCGCCGGGGGAAGGCCGTGCGGAGGCTGAAGGGCTCGGGGGGGGTCCCGCAGCCCCCCCCAGAGCCCCCCGGGACCCCCCCAGA
>NW_024374001.1:0-2008 GCF_014805655.1 Passer montanus
TTTGCAGATTTTTTTGCCGTTTTTTGCTGATTTTTGACCAATTTTTTTGGGCTGATTTTTGCTGATTTTTTTGCCGTTTTTTGCTTTTTTTTGCTGATTTTTACCTAAATTTTGCTTTTTCCCCCCATTTTTAGGTGTACACGGTGGTGGATGAGATGTTCCTGATGGGTTTTGGGCTGATTTTGGGTCATTTTTAGGCATTTTTGGGTCATTTCAGGACATTTTTGTGTGATTTTTGCGGATTTTTTTGCCGTTTTTTGCTGTTTTTTGCAGATTTTGCCTAAATTTTGCTTTTTTCCCCCATTTTTAGGTGTACACGGTGGTGGATGAGATGTTCCTGGCCGGGGAGATCCGGGAGACGAGCCAGACCAAGGTGCTGAAGCAGCTGCTGATGCTGCAGTCCCTGGAATGACCCAAAATCCCCCAAATTCCCCCCAAAAATCCTCCCCAAAATCCCCCAAATCCGCCCCAAAACGGGGGCTCCCCCCCAGCTCTCAGTGTTATCGTGCTGTGTAAAAAATGTGAATTTCTGTCATTAAAGTGACCAAAAAGTGACCAAAAATGGGATTAAATTGATTAAAAATGGGATTAAATGGGTTTAAAATGGTAAAAAATGGGATTAAATTGATTAAAAATGGGTAAAGTAGGTTAAAAATGGCCAAAAATGGGATAAAGTGGATTAAAAATGACAAAAAATGGGATTAAATTGATTAAAAATGGGATTAAATGGGTTAAAAATTATCAAAAATGGGGTAAAGTGAAATTAAAATTACAAAAATGGGATTAAATTGATTTAAAATGGGATTAAATGGGTTTAAAATGGTAAAAAATGGGATTAAATTGATTAAAAATGGGTAAAGTAGGTTAAAAATGGCCAAAAATGGGATAAAGTGGATTAAAAATGACAAAAAATGGGATGGATTTAATTAAAAATGGCCAAAAATTGGGTAAAATGTGTTGAAAATGACCAAAAATGGGATAAAAGGGATATAAAATGGGGTAAAGTGTGTTAAAAATGGCCAAAAAAGGGAAAAAGTGAACTAAAAACGACAAAAAATTAGGATAATTCCTCCCAAAATCCCCAAAAATCCAACTCAGAGCCACCAAAACTCCTCAAATTCCCTTTATTGAAGCCACTGAAAATGGGAATTTTTGGGGAAAACTCCGCAATTCCGGGATTTTTTCAGGATTTGGGAATTCCAGGGCATCTCCCAATAAACAAACCCCCAAAAATTCAGAATAAACCCTCAAAAATCCCCCCAAAAAATCAACACAAAACACCAAAACTCCTCCAATTCCGTTTATTGAAACCGCCAAAAATCGCGGGAATTTTTCGGGGAGAATTCCAGGATTTTTCCCAGGGAATTCCAGGATATTTTTGGGAATTCTGGGCCTCAGGGTGTTCAGGGACATCTCCCAAATATCCAAATCCTCCAAAAATTGGGATAAATCCCCAAAATTCCTCCCAAAATTCCCCAAAACTCCAACTCGAAGCCACCAAAACTCCTCAAATTCCGTTTTATGAAGTGACTGAAAATGGGAATTTTTGGGGAAAACTCCGCAATTCCCAAATTTTTTCAGGATCTGGGAATTCAGGGGCATCTCCCAAATATTCACATCCTAAAAAAATTGAAATAAACCCTCAAAAACCCCCCAAAAAATCAACACCAAAACACCAAAACTCCTCCAATTCCGTTTATTGAAACCGCCAAAAATGGCGGGAATTTTTCGGGGCGAATTCCAGGATTTTTCCCAGGGAATTCCAGGATTTGTTTGGGAATTCTGGGCCTCAGGGTGTTCAGGGACATCTCCCAAATATCCAAATCCTCCAAAACTTGGGATAAATCCCCAAAATTCCTCCCAAAATTCCCCAAAACTCCAACTCGAAGCCACCAAAACTCCTCAAATTCCCTTTATTGAAGCCACTGAAAATGGGAATTTTTGGGGAAAACTCCGCAATTCCCAAATTTTTTCAGGATTTGGGAATTCCAGGGTTTCTCCCAAATGT
>NW_024374001.1:2907-7874 GCF_014805655.1 Passer montanus
GAAAAGGGAAAATTTGGGGTTAAAAACAAAAAATAAACAACAAAAAAACCCAAAAGAGGCCAAAATTCCCCCAAAAAATCCCATTAAAGAGAGTCAAAATGGGCCCCAAATCCCCCTCGGCCGCCGCCTCCCAGAGCAGCTTCAGCCTCATAGTCCGGATCTGGGGGAAAAGGGAAAATTTGGGGTTAAAAACAAAAAAATAAACCACCAAAAAACTCAGAAAACCAAAAAAAAAACCACAAAAATTACATTAAAATCCCATGAAAAACCCCCAAAATCAGCCCCAAATCCCCTCAGCCGCCGCCTCCGAGAGCAGCTTCAGCCTCAGAGTCCGGATCTGGGGGAAAAGGGAAAATTTGGGGTTAAAAAGCAAAATAAAACTAAAAAAAAAATCAAAAAGCCCAAAAAAATCCCATGAAAAACCCCCAAAATCAGCCCCAAAACCCCCTCGGCCGCCGCCTCCGAGAGCAGCTTCAGCCTCAGAGTCCGGATCTGGGGGAAAAGGGAAAATTTGGGGTTAAAAAGCAAAATAAAACTAAAAAAAAAATCAAAAAGCCCAAAAAAATCCCATGAAAAACCCCCAAAATCAGCCCCAAATCCCCCTCGGCCGCCGCCTCCGAGAGCAGCTTCAGCCGCAGAGTCCGGATCTGGGCGAAAAGGGAAAATTTGGGGTTAAAAACAAAAAATAAACAACAAAAAAACCCAAAAGAGGCCAAAATTCCCCCAAAAAATCCCATTAAAGAGAGTCAAAATGGGCCCCAAATCCCCCTCGGCCGCCGCCTCCCAGAGCAGCTTCAGCCTCAGAGTCCGGATCTGGGGGAAATTTGGGAAAATTTGGGATTTGGAACCAAAAAAAACCCCAAAAATGCAAAAAAAAACCCAAAAAAGGCCAAAATTCCCCAAAAAACCCATGAAAAAGAGTCAAAATGGGCCCCAAAACCCCCTTGGCTGAGGCATCCCAGAGCAGCTTCAGCCTCAGAGTCCGGATCTGGGGGAAATTTGGGAAAATTTGGGATTTGGCACTTTGGGATCGACACCTCGGGTCCTAAAACCACAAAAATCCCCATAAAAATCCCATAAAAATCAAAAATATCCCATTAAAGAGACCCAAAATGAACCCAAATCCCCCTTGGCTGAGGCATCCCAGAGCAGCTTCAGCCTCAGAGTCCGGATCTGGGGGAAATTTGGGAAAATTTGGGATTTGGCACTTTGGGATCGACACCTCGGGTCCTAAAACCACAAAAATCCCCATAAAAATCCCATAAAAATCAAAAATATCCCATTAAAGAGACCCAAAATGAACCCAAATCCCCCTTGGCTGAGGCATCCCAGAGCAGCTTCAGCCTCAGAGTCCGGATCTGGGGGGAAAAGGGAAAATCTGGGATTTAAAACCAAGAAAAACGCAAAAAAAAAAACCCAAAAAACCTCAAAAAACAAAAAAAAAGCTCAAAAATCCCATGAGAAACCCCCAAAATCAGCCCCAAATCCCCCTTGGCTGAGGCGCCTCAGGCTTTCACCCCAAAACTGTGGAATTTCAACCAAAACCAAATCCATGGGATTTAACTCAAAACTGTGGGATTGCACCCCAAAACCCCAAGATTTCACCCCAAAAAAGTGAAATTCTGCCCCAAAACCATCCCAAAATCACCCTGAAACTGTGAAATTTTACCCCAAAATTCTGGAATTTCACCCCAAAACCCCCGGATTTCACCCCAAAAAAGTGAAATTCTGCTCCAAACCGTGGGATTTCACCCCAAAATTCTGGCACTTCACCCCAAAACTGTGAAATTTTGCCCAAAACCCTGGGATTTCACCCCAAAAAACTGAAATTCTGCCCGAAAACCACCCCAAAAAACCACAGGATTTCACCCCAAAATTCTGGCATTTCATCCCAAAACCACCCAAAAACCCCAAGATTTCACCCCAAAAATGTGAAATTTTGCCCCAAAACCACCCCAAATAATCAGGAAGTTTTGAGTTGGATTTTGGGGCAATTCCTGTTGATTTGAGACTATTTCAATGGAAATTTTGGGGAGGATTTTGGGGCTATTTTCTAGCATTTTTTTTAGGATTTTTGGTGGATTTTGTGTGATTTTTGTGGGAATTTTTGTAGGAATTTTGTGGCATTTTTCTAGGAATTTTTGTAGGATTTTTTGCAGGATTTTTGGTGGCTTTTGAGCGATTCTTGTAGGAATTTTTGGTGGATTTTCTGTGATTTTTGCAGGACTTTTTGCAGGATTTTTGGTGGATTTTGTGTGATTCTTGTAGGAATTTTTCTAGGATTTTTTTGTGGATTTTCTGTGATTTTTGCAGGACTTTTTGCAGGATTTTTGGTGGATTTTGTGTGATTCTTGTAGGAATTTTTCTAGGATTTTTTTGTGGATTTTCTGTGATTTTTGTAGGATTTTTTGTGCGTTTTCTGTGATTTTTGTAGGACTTTTTGTGGATTTTCTGTGATTTTTGTAGGATTTTTTGTGCGTTTTCTGTGATTTTTGTAGGACTTTTTGTGGATTTTCTGTGATTTTTGTAGGATTTTTTGTGCGTTTTCTGTGATTTTTGTAGGACTTTTTGTGGATTTTCTGTGATTTTTGTAGGAATTTTTCCAGGATTTTTTGTGAATTTTCTGTGATTTTTGCAGGAATTTTTGTAGATTTTTTGGGATATTTTATAGGATTTTTTAATAGGATTTTCGGTGCATTTGTGTGCAATTTTTCTAGGATTTTTTGGTGGATTTTGTGTGATTCTTGTAGGAATTTTTGCAGGATTTTTTGTGGAATTTTTGTAGCATTTTTTGGAGTGTTTTATAGGAATTTTTGTAGGATTTTTGTGGGATTTTCTAGCATTTTAAATAGGATTTTTTGTGGATTTTGTGCGATTTTTGAAGGAATTTTTGCAGGATTTTTGGTGGAATTTTTGTAGGATTTTTTGGAGTGTTTTATAGGAATTTTTGTAGGATTTTTTGTGGGATTTTCTAGGATTTTAAATTTGATTTTTGGTGGATTTTGTGTGATTCTTGTAGGAATTTTTGCAGGATTTTTGGTGGAAGTTTTGTAGGATTTTTTTCAGTGTTTTATAGGAATTTTTGTAGGATTTTTGTGGGATTTTCTAGCATTTTAAATAGGATTTTTGGTGGATTTTGTGCGATTTTTGAAGGAATTTTTTGCAGGATTTTTGGTGGATTTTGTGCGATTTCACCACAAATTTTTACAGAATTTTTGTCGCTTTTCTCCGATTTTTCCAGGAATTTTTTGTCCCTTTCCCGTGACCTTCCCAACAATATTTTACTACTCCTCCCACCATTTTTTGGGGTGAAAAGCCCCAATTTTGGCTCACCCCACGTATTTGTATCCCGCGAAGGCCACGAGGTCGATGGGGGTGAGGTCGGTGCTGACGGTGACCAGGTAAAGGCTCAGCAGGACGCTCAGCACCTCCAGCAGCAGCCAGGCCAGCGCCGAGCTGGCCACCAGCCCCAGGCTGTCCGGGGAAAATCTGCAAGGCCAAACACCAAAATTTAATTCTGGCATGGCCAAAAAAATTCTGCGAAAATTTGGTGAAAATCGGGCGAAAAACGGAGAAAAAACGGAGAAAAAACGGAGAAAAAATGGAATTTTTTGTGATTTTTTGGGGATTTTTTTCAGTTTTATTGGGGTTTTTTTGGGGATTCTTTTAGGATGTTTTGGGTGGATTTTTGGGGGTTTTTTAGAGGTTTTTTTGGGGGATTTTTTGGGAATTTTTGGGATTTTTTGAGGGGTTTTGTGGGGTTTTTTTGGGGGGTTTTGGGTCGGTTTGGCTCAGCACCTCCAGCAGCCCCAGGCTGTCCGGGGAAAATCTGCAATTCCAGACACAGAAATTCAATTCTGGCATGGTCAAAAAAATTCTGTGAAAATTTGGTGAAAATCGGGTGAAAAACGGAGAAAAAATGGGATTTTTTTTGTGATTTTTTGGGGATTTTTTTAGGTTTTATTTTGGTTTTTTGGGATTTTACTCAGAGAAAAATCTGGGAATTTTATCCCAAAATTTCAGGATTTGGAGTGGGGGATAAAGGGGGGAGGGTTTAGAGGAAAGAATTTGAGGGGGAAAAAAGGGAATTTTGGGAAAAAAAAGGGATTTTAGGGGGAAAAAAAAGGGATTTTTGCGGGAAAAAGGGGATTTTAGGGGAAAAAAGGGGATTTTGGGCGGGGGAAAAAGGGATTTTTGTGGGGGGAAAAGGGATTTTTTTGGGGGAAAAAGGGATTTTTTGGGGAAAAAAAAGGGGATTTTGGGGGGGGGAAAAGGGGTTTTTTGTGGGGGGAAAAGGGATTTTTTTGGGGGAAAAAGGGATTTTTTGGGGAAAAAGGGGATTTTTGGCAGAAAAAGGGATTTTTTTTTAGGGAAAAGAGGAGTTTTGGGGAAAAAAGGGGACTTTTTGGGGAAAAAGGAATTTTTGGGAGAAAAGGGATTTTTTGGGGAAAAAAAAGGGGATTTTGGGGGGAAAAAGGAATTTTTGGCAGAAAAACAGGAGATTTTGGGGAAAAAATGCATTTTTGGCAGAAAAAAAAAGGATTTTTCAAGGGAAAAAGGGATTTTTGGGGAAAAAAAGGATTTTTGGGAGAAAAGGGATTTTTTGGGGGGAAAAAAGGGATTTTTGTACCTGTTTTGGGTGCCCAAAGCGAGGCCAGCCAGGAGGATGTAGGTGAGGAAGGCCATGGCTGAGAGGAAGAAATTTGGGGATTTTGGGGTTTTTCTGGGGGAATTTTGCAAGTTTTTTTTGGTATTTTTGGGAATTTTGGGAGATTCAAGGGGTTTGGGTGGAAAGTTGAGAGATTTTAGGGAGAATTTTGGGGGATTTGGGGAGAATTTTAGGGATTTTTGAGGAAATTGTGGGGTTTTTGGGGGGGATCCTGAGGATTTTGGGGGTCCCAAGATGGATTTTGGGGGTCCTGGAGGGGCTTTTGGGGGTCCTGAGCTGGATTTTGGGGGTCCCAGGG
>NW_024374001.1:7952-9456 GCF_014805655.1 Passer montanus
AACCCCAAAACACCCCAAAAAAATCCTAAACCCACCCCAAAATACACCCAAAAAATGCCCAAAAAAACCCCAAAACAGCCCAAAAAAATCCTAAACCCACCCCGAAATACACCAAAAAAACGCCCAAAAAAACCCCAAAACACCCCAAAAATCGCCTCCAGGACAACCCCAAAACACCCCAAAAAATCCTAAACCCACCCCCAAAACACACCAAAAAATGGCCCAAAAAAACCCCAAAACACCCCAAAAAAATCCTAAACCCACCCCGAAATACACCAAAAAATGCCCAAAAAAACGCCCAGACCCAATCCTAGATAAACCCAAAAATACCCCAAGAACACCCCCAAAATACCCAAAAAAACACCCCCAAAATACTCCAAAAAATACCCAAAATGCCCCCAAAACACACTAAAAAACATCACAGAAACACCCCCAAAATACCCCAAAAATCACCCCCAAAACCACCCTCAAAATATCCCAAAAAATCCCACAAAATACCTCAAAAATAACCCCAAAATGCCCCCAAAATACCCCAAAAATCACCCCAAAATGTCCCAAAAAAATTCCCCAAAATACCTCGAAAATAACCCCAAAATACAAAAAAAACCCAAAACCACCCTCAAAATATCCCAAAAACCACCCCCAAAATACCTCAAAAATACCCCCAAAATACCCCAAAAAACACCCCCAAAACCCCAAAATATCCCAAAACCACCCCAAAAAACACCCCCAAAACCCCAAATAGCTCCAAACCACCCAAAAATAGCCCAAAAACCACTCCCAAAAACCACCCCAAAATAGCCCAAAACCACCCCC
Source organism: Passer montanus (assembly GCF_014805655.1). Lineage (NCBI taxonomy): Eukaryota > Metazoa > Chordata > Aves > Passeriformes > Passeridae > Passer > Passer montanus. The sequence continues at coordinate 8,769 of NW_024374001.1, forward strand.
AAACCCCCAATATAGTCCCAAACCACCCCAAAAATACCCCAAAAACCACCCCAAAACACCTCACTGTGCCCCCAAAATACCCCAAAACCACCCCAAAATAGCCCAAAACCACCCCAAAATAGCCCAAAAACCACCCCCAAAACCCCAAAATAGCCCAAAACCAGCCCCAAAACACCTCACTGTGCCCCCAAAATACCCCAAAACCACCTCAAAATAGCCCAAAAGCACCCCTAAACCCCAAAATAGCCCAAAACCAGCCCCAAAACACCTCATTGTGCCCCCAAAATAGCCCAAATCCACCCCAAAATAGCCCAAATCCACCCCAAAATAGCCCAAAAACCACCCCAAAACCCCAAAATAGCCCCAAACCACCCCCAAAACACCTCATTGTGCCCCCAAAATGCCCCCAAAACCCCAAAACCACCCCAAGAAAAGCCCAAAAGACCCCAAAACAGCCCAAAATATCCCAAACCCATCCCAATTTAGCCCAAATTCCCCCCAAATACCCCAAAACCTCCCCAAAATTCCATCCAAAGCTTTTCCCAGTTCCTCCCAGTACCCCCAAATCCTCTCCCAGTCCCTCCCAGTAACCTCCAAACACCCTCCCAAACCCTCTCCCAGTAACCCCAAACCTCTTCCCAGTGCCCCCCCGTCTCTCCCAGTAGTTCCCAGTCCCTCCCAGTCCCTC
>NW_024374002.1:0-438 GCF_014805655.1 Passer montanus
AGAGCCCTCAGTGGAGCCAGCACAGGCCCTGTGGAGCTGCAGGAGCTCTCATCACTTTCCACCTCCAATTGCTTCACCAGTCCCCAGGTGGGGAGGGACCTTAGGGATGTCTGACCCCTCTCCTCCAAATGCAGCTCCAGCTGACCTGGACCACCTTGTTTCCTTCACCTGTTTTAAGAACTTCTGGTTTTGGAGACTCCCATACAACTCCAGGCTTTGGTGGTTTTATTTATTTATTTTTAATTGAGTTATCTTTTCTCCCCACATCCAAGCCAGGCTGACATTTGAGGATAATTGAGAACATTTTGCAGCCTCACCCCTCCCTCAGTTTAAATGAGAATTGATTAATGGGATGGAGGAGCTCAGACTGGCTCATGCCTTGGGTTGCTAATTGATCTGAGAAGCTGCTGAGCACCCACAGGTGATCCTGGATTCCTG
>NW_024374003.1:0-438 GCF_014805655.1 Passer montanus
GCATGTAATTCTGTACCTGCATGCAAAAAGACTAAGCTACAAGGAGAAAAACAGATGATCATGGGTACACAATATCTGCGTAAGGGATTACTAGAAAAACAAGGTCTCTTTAGTCTGGGGAAGAGTGGAGAAGGGTTTGCTATAAGGGACCTACAAGGTCCTTCATGCCACTTGGAGAAATGGAAGAACTAACCTTCGAGATCCCAAGGACTGGCAAAGCAAATGACACAACCAACGTGGTGCATGTGTCCCCTGCTTACCCTCTCAAGTGGCCATTCATCACATCAATCAGGCTTTGGAAATCCTTGCCATGGGGCACTGTGACTCACTGGTATCCCCGAAGCAACTGCACTACTTGACAGGAGAGTAAAAACCCACCAGGCTAATAAACAAAAAGGCAGGCATCCCTGAGACACAGGTTGCTGAAAACTGAGACCT
>NW_024374004.1:0-438 GCF_014805655.1 Passer montanus
AAAAATCAAGTTCTTACATGGATTACTGAAGTCTGAAGATAAATGAGATGTGCTTTCTGTCTCTATTTTCTCCTCCTTGCCTCAGAACATGAAGTGCTTATGTTTTATGGAGATGGTTTATGAGAAGCCGCCTGACCAGAGCACAACGACCACTGTAAAATTCAGTGTCAGGTCCTTAATCTCTGCTTTGGGTTAAAGGAAATGGAGAGGGTCTGACACAGAATGGAACATGACAGAACAGACCCAGGGGAAGGAGCAAGGAGAAGTGAAAAACACTGAGTACAGAAAGAGAGGAGCTGCTGGGAAGAGACCCCTGCTCCTGTCTCACTCCTTGCACCCACTTGTTGTGACTAAGAAAGCAGCAAAGCCCTGTGGGACTGACTGACAGCTGGGCAATGATCTACTCAGCTCTACAATTATATCAAAGCAAATTATTTT
>NW_024374005.1:0-438 GCF_014805655.1 Passer montanus
ATGAACAACCATAATGGCTTTGATATAGAACCATAAAAAGTACTAAATTTTAATAAATTAGTAAATTACTAATCCAAATATATCCTTTCAAAGTTTGTGATGATTGCAAATAACTAAAAAACAGACTTTAATTTTTTTGTTTGTTTGGGGTTTTTTTGGGTTTTTTTTTTTGTTTTTTTGTTTGTTTTTTCTTGAGAAGCCAAGACATTCCAGATCATTACTAAGTTTTAGAACAATTATGTTCTTGTATGGGAAAACATGGACAGATTCTGTTTATTCAATCTGCTTTGTTTATATGTTCCAAAGGGAGACAAAAACCTTATTAGGTGTGAAGAGTTAGTATAATAAAGGAGGGAAAACCAGCTTTCTTTTTTGATGTTCAGCTGCTATATACAAGGAAAAAAAAAACCAATTAGTTTTAAAGTTACTTCACATTAA
>NW_024374006.1:0-438 GCF_014805655.1 Passer montanus
GAAGGGAAGGGAAGGGAAGGGATCCACGGGAATTGGTGCCTGGTGCTGCAGGTGTGTCTGTGACAGGCCTTGGTGATACAGGAGGTCCCAGGATGTGTGCAGGACCCTCTCCTGCCAGGACATTGCACAGAGGAGGCAGGAAAATCTCAGTGGGGAAGCAGAGCAAGGAGGTTTCCAAGCCTATGAAAGCAGGCTTGCTGAGTGCAGCAGACTACAAAGGGAATTTCAGATCCATCCCAGGCTCTCGATGAGAAAATCAGCAAACATCCTCATTTCTGGCTTTCCTGGATCAAGGGGAAAAGAAGTCTGAGTACAGAGTGGCGGCACCCCTAAAGTGCACCACCATCCAGGATTTTTATTGTCACAGAATCCCAGACTGAGTTAGGGTAGAAAACACCTTAAAAATCATCCAATTCCCTCCCCTACCATGGCAGGGAC
>NW_024374007.1:0-438 GCF_014805655.1 Passer montanus
GTGGGAACAGGAGAGTCCTGCTCCCACAGGTGACCTGAAGGCTGGTCACTGACATTCCTGATGACACACAGCTGAGTACTGATACTGCAGAACCAGGAGAACATGGAAAGAAACCCAGGAAGAAAACCCTGGAATGCCTCCCCTGCCATGGCCTTTAGGCAGCCAGAATCACTCTTTCCTTAGCTCTAGAAGTTACTGCTGAATCTTAGGTCTCTGTCTACTTAAGGAGCTAAGGCTGAGCCTATCCCACAGCAATATCCCAGCACACTGCAGGGGACAACATAAAAATAAAGCTTTTCTGTGACACCCAGTGTCAGGAGCTCCTGATGCTGACAGCACAGGAGAACTGTGACTAAAGGCAGTCCAGTGCCAACACACAAACCCCCTGAACTCACATACCCCTTGTAGACCTGCTGCTGGCCTCTGTCCAGACCCTTC
>NW_024374008.1:0-437 GCF_014805655.1 Passer montanus
CTGCAGAGGAATCATAAGTCTCTGAAGTCAATCAAGGTTAGGTAATGAAAATAAAAATTTGTCTGTCAATTCTTTATCCTACATTTCCATGCTTTATTAATTGGGCTAAACTGAAGGCTCATCTAAATAATATCCCTAAAAGTGGCCAGAGCATCATGGATGAGGTGAGCACTGCAGTTCTGGCATATCCCAGAAAGAAAACACAAATACTGCACCAGACAACAGCCAGGGGAAAGCATGAAGAACTCCTCTTAAGCCCTGTACTTTGTCAGCAAAAATATCTGTATGGTAAAGGAATGTCTGCTGACAGCTTAGGATGGAATTTCTTTATTGTCTTACTATTATGTCCCAGTGATTATACATTTTTTATACATTTTACATTTTCTCAATCCAGTTCAGGGCAATGAAGTTATCCCAAATTCCATCTCTGGGCAGTT
>NW_024374009.1:0-437 GCF_014805655.1 Passer montanus
CGGGGATGGAGGAGGGGACGGACAGACGGACACGGGGATGCGGGAAGGACAGGCGGACAGGGATGCGGGAAGGACAGACGGACACGGGGACGCGGGGATGAAGGACGGACGGACAGACAGACACGGGGGATGCGGGGATGGGGGGGAAGGACAAAGGGACAGACAGGGATGCGGGGATGGAGGACGGACAGACGGACAGGGATGCGGGGATGAAGGACGGACAGACGGACACGGGGGATGCGGGGGATGGATGGGGGAAGGGCGGACGGACGGACGGACGGAGGGACGCGGGGGATGGATGGACGGAAGGACAGACGGACGCGGGGACGCGGGGATGAAGGACAGGCGGACGCGGCAGGGGCGGGGATGGATGGAAGGACGGACAGACGGACAAATAGAGACAGAGACACGGACGGACGGACGGACGGACACACGGA
>NW_024374010.1:0-437 GCF_014805655.1 Passer montanus
TACCTCACAAAACACAGGTTCTTAAGTCTGGTAAATGTTGTCCAAACACCACAAAAAAAGTAGAGCTTTATAATAAAGATCTTTGCTGACACAGCCTGTGGGAAAGGCCCTCCACAGGCCTAAATTCAGATAATTATTAAATAATGACAAAGTATCATGGCATTCAGGTTTCCAGCCACTCTTTACCTTATGGATGGGGAAAGTGTCTGCCAGGGTCTTCCAGTGGGAGCTGGTGTGCGGATGCTGGGACAGGAGCAGTGTCACTGGGAGCTGCCACCCACTTCACTCTACTGAGAATTATCTTATCAAACACTTAAAGTCAAGTCATAGCTCCATTAAAATTCTTGGTGCCTCAACATGGCAATATTGTGAATCAAGCTTAAACAAGAGTGTTTAGCATTGGACTTTGTGCCTGTTTTTAAATAAATCTTTAATTG
>NW_024374011.1:0-437 GCF_014805655.1 Passer montanus
AAAAAAAAAATAGAAATGTGGTTGCCTGTACTTCCCTATATAATGACTGGTTCATTAATGCCAGGGATTTGCCTATTGAACCAGCTCCTGGTGGAGTGATACCCTGAAGATAATTCTCTAATATATCTCAAAACCAAAGCCACTGTTTGTCAGCTGTCTTCAGTTACTGCCAATGGTACTGATGTGCCATGGATAATTATGATACTTTTAAGCTGGTATCTGGACAAGCAATATGTTTCATATGGGCAGGCCTATCAAAGGCCTGATGTCCTGTGCAAAGGATACATCCAGGCAGAACTGTGTAGAAAATCAATACTTGCTTACTTCAGGTCTTTAATCAGGAGTGAAAATTTATGTGAATACTAAGTCAAGCTTTTGGGATCCATCTTGGGACCAGTGTTGTTTCACATCTCCATTAATGACAGAGATGAAGGGAT
>NW_024374012.1:0-6615 GCF_014805655.1 Passer montanus
AAAAGGCCCTGAGCTCACAGGGGATGAGGCAATTCCTCAGGGATGATCATCTCCTCATGCCACAGGAGGGAGAAAGGACATGGTTTTCACCAGCAGATACACCTCTAAAACAAAGCCAAAAACATGATCCCCTGTGTTCCCTGGGACAGGAGAGGCGCCTCATGCCTGCCCCCATTTCTGGAGGATGAAACAAATGGAGGCCCTGGATAGACCCAGGACATGATTTGGCTCCTCATATCCACAGGATCCCCAGACACCCTAAGCCCTGGGATGCTTCAAAACTAGCCCAAGAACCTCCCTGCACTCACGGGGACTGTGGGGTTCCCCAGAGCTCCCCAGGTTCAAGGAAAGATTTGGGGGCTGCTCTGTGCAGCACCCACTTTTGAGCAGCAGTGGAGTAACCATGGAGAAGGTGGAACAGTGGTGGAACCGGAACCACAACCATGAACAATGGTGGCACACTGGTGGCACATTGGTGGCACATTGGTTACATGTATGTGGCACATGGGTGGTGCACTGATGGCACACTGGTGGCACACTGGTGTCACATTGGTGGCACATTGCAGGCTCATTGGTGGCCCATTGGTGGCCCACTGGTGGCACAGGCCCCACGGCCGTGGAGCGGCACAGGAGATGCCGACGCTGCAGGACACAGAGCGGCTCCGAGCACTTTGTCCTGCAGGGACTGGCTCTGCACACCAGAGCGATCCCATCAGGCTGATCCAGAGCGGGGACAGAAGAAGGAATTGCTGCTGGGCTCTGGAAGGCATGTATAGAGAACATTTGATGGTGACCTGGGGCTTTGATCCTACTCATTGTGGCCGCTTTTGGGGTGCCAAGACAGTTCCAGTCCATTTGAAGTCATGAACTCAGGAGATACTCAGGACAAAAGCAATCAAACTGCCTTCTTTACTGCAGGGAAACACAGCTTGGGAGAAGTTTCATGATTTCTGATTTAGGAACCCAACTGGGTCAATTACTTGCCTGTGGTTTGTTCTAGTCCTGGAACTATTCCCAAAGTGCTCTGATTTGGTGTTAAAAACGAGCAATGTGCCTCATCACCTGGATATTGCACACATGGAGTAAAGAGCTATTTGTGGTCATTATGAGAAAACAACTGGATTTCTGTTCCTGATTTCACTCTTCCTTCCTCTCTCTCTGGGATGAGGCCTCCAAGACTCCCTGCAGGTCTGCTTTCCAGAATCCACTCCTCTGGAGTTGGGATGGGACAAATGAGCAGTGGAAAGAGGGAGGAAAATGGACCATTCAAACTGCAAACTCTGTTGTTGTAGCCTCTGCATTTCCAATATTGAGAAACTGTCATGTTTTCAACTCTCTGAACAAATCCCACATTTCTCACTTTTGCCCTGGCAGAAAACCTTCCTTTGGTCCTATTTAGCATCTGACCCTTGGAAACACCTCAGTGCAGATGCTTTTTGGTTGGTTTTGCTAACAGATGACAAGAAAATCAGCACAAGGGGAGGGATGAGGGAGAGGGCAGAAACAATTCCTTTCTTTTCTCTTCCAGGTGCAAAGTCTCCTGTGCAGGTTGTGCTGCAGCCAGAGACTTCCCAGGCCAAGGGCTGAGGGAAGCGATTCAGCTGAGGCAGCTGAGACATCTCCTCCCTGCTTTGCAGCCCTGGGGCTGGCAGGGGACACAGCTGCCCCCCGTGCACCCCACACAGCCCCTGGAATGGGGGATTCTTCCTCTCTCTGGGCTTTGGAGGAGGACAGTGGGAGCTGCTGCTTGGGAAAAGGAATTCGCTGCCACCGCCATAACCCAGCCCGGAGCTGCTTCTTCTGCTGTGGGGTGAGCCTCTGCTCGCCAGAGCAGCCACCAGATTGGGACCTTATTAACACCTACCTCACTGTTATATTTGCCCAATTATCCCACCATAAAAGAAACTTAATGAAATTAAATGTAGCAGCAATTTTAATGAAGTAGCTTAAAAGTACATAACATTTAATACGCTCAAAGTATTGACAATATAATTTGGTTTGATAAGGAATAATTTTGTTTCTGATAGTAGTGCATAAGCAAAATTCACCATGCAGGATATGGAGGGCAGGGTCCTTGAACCCTTGCTACCTCACGTACAAATTTCCAAGTCCAAAATTCCCCTTTTTATAATGTATGTCATTGCCATCTCCTCCTATTTTCGATTTGTCACGCTTGTATCTTCACCCTCATCACTACCTTTACCACGCAACCTCCACTATTTTTAGGTACTCGCACCACTCTTTTGGGGGTCATCTTTGATGAAGAGCTCTCCTCTTCCTCAATATCCTTCGATTCACCTTTTGGATTACACTTGCGCACCAAGCTGGTATAGCGTAAGCCAAAGCTAATATAATATAAGCCTGTTCTAGCATCAAAGCAATAAATCTCATCTAATTAGCATTTTCCTGGGTCCCAATCCAAATTTTTCGTTCTTTCTGTTAATTTTAGTAATCGTTATCTCTTGCTTTTTCCTGTTCTGAACATCTGCAGGAGAAGGCAGGGGGAGGAGCCCCCTCTCTCCCTTTCTTTCTTGGCATTACATTTTTAACTGTTTTACTATTTCCAAATATTATTGTAACAATATTGTTGATACCGTTTCAGTTTTATCAGCATGAATCACACCTATTTAGCACATCAATAAAGAGGGACCCATCACCATTTTCTCAGGTGTCCAGGATCCCGAGCCCCCCTCTCCCTGCCCTGCTGGGAGCCGGGTCACTGCTGCCCCACCCCGCACCGCTTCTCCAGCACTGCTCTGGGTTCCTCTGCGCTGTAGCCCCGCACCCCCTGTCCTGCCGGCACATCCTGCAGCTCCAGCTACCGCCACAGAGATTCTGATATCTCATCCACCCCGGGATCTATGCTCATTCCTGCCCTTCCAGCTCGGTGCTACCCAGAGTCGTGCTGGGGCACTGGGATCGCCTGCTGTGGAAGGGGCTCACAGCTGGTCTGTGAGTCAGAAAGAGTTAGCTGAAGAAGAGAAGCTGACAAGGGTCGCCTTTGCCCCTGAAAGGAGTTCTACCAAGGCTGTTGGTGTGGAAACAGAGGAGCAGAAGAGATAAACAAGGGTCCTGCAGTTGGATTTTGGCAGAAAGCAGTAGTGGAGATCGCCTTGCACCAATGAGCATGATGTTGATTTACTGTGGCCAATGAATAGGGGAAAAACTTTGTGAGAGTAAATAAAAAGACAGCATGCTGCTAAAACAAAAGAGAGAAGCCTTCTTAAAGACATGGTGCTCTTCTGTGCATTATGACCGTCTCAACAGCAACAGCTGCCCCTGTGGGTTCCTGAAGCAAAGCCTCTCCTCCATCCCTTCCCGTCTCGGCCCAGCCGCCATCACCACGCGCTGCCTGAGCCCGCGCCACAGCGCCCCCTGCAGCCGCGGGGGAATCATCGCCCCTGCCCCGCCCACCGGGCGCAGCAGCGCCCCTGCTGGCTGTGCCCGGAACTGCACCCGAGGGAGCGCGCCTGTGGCCGAGCAGGCTGGGACTGCGCTCCTGCTCCTGTCTGCTGCTGATGCTGTAGCTGTTGTTGGTTGCTTTATCATACACACCAGTAAAGAACTGCTATTCCTCTTCTCATATCTTTTGCCTAGGAGCCCCTTAATTTCAAAATTACAATAATTCAGAAGGAAGGGGTTTACGTTTTCCATTGACAGGAGGCTCCTACCTTCCTAAGCAGACACCTTTCTTTCAAACCAAGACACACATTAAATAGAGCCCCTCTCAGGGAGCACACAGAGTTTCTAAAAAGCTCCAGTACTCCAGAATCCAGGAGTTCTCCAGAATCCAGGACAGCAACCCCTCTCCCACATTCCAGGGAGTACATGCACACTGGCACACAGTGTTTCCCATTCAGGCAAAAATAATGTTTCCAAGGCTGTGAAAATAATAAAAAACCCCAACTAAGAACACATTAGAGAGGGGCCCTTGCAGGGAGCACATAGAGTTTTTCTCATAAGCTCCAGATTAGTTCAGCCAAGCTGCAGCTCCTCAAGGCCAAGGCCTAAGCAGTGTTTCTCAGATCACTGTGGGGCTGAAAAAGGGGAGGCAAGGGCAATGCAGCACCACAAGGCAGGAGATCCCACCTGATCACAGGCCCTCCATGCTGACATTCCCTGGCATCCCACCAAGCTGCAGCTCCTCAAGGCCGAGGCCTAAGCAGCATTTCTCAGATCACGGTGGGGCTGAAAAAGGGGAGGCAAGGGCAATGCAGCACCACAAGGCAGGAGATCCCACCTGATCACAGGCCCTCCATGCTGACATTCCCTGGCATCCCAAGGCTCTCCATCCTCCAAAGGCTTCTGAGCCCATGGGCACTCCCAGGGACAGCAGAGGGGTGACACACCACAGCTCTCCGTGTTTCAAAGGAAACAATTCTGTGTCAGCACATTTCAACAGCAAAACAACACACGCTGCCCCTTATCAATCCACACTCAGAGCTTTGTAAACAGGACATGTCTGAGTGCCTTCATCACATTCCAAGGCAAAGCAGCCGGCCCAAAGCATCCTGCTCCAGCCTCCCAGGGCTCTCCAGACTGCTGAAGAGCAGGCAGGGCAAAGGGCTTCCATCCTCACATCCTCAGTGGTTACAGGTTTCCAAAGATTCCTGAGCTCACCTGCACTCACAGCGCTTCCATGGGAACATCCCAGAGCTCTCTGGGGATGATGAAGGCCCGCTGTGTTCAGAGGCACTCACAGCCATTCAGGGGGTACATCCGAGGTGACTTCAGTGAGCTCTGGCACTGCTGTGTCACAGCCACTCACTGGGGTTCCCTGAGAACAGCCCAGCCCTCCCTGTGCTCCTAAAGAACACCGAGAGCACAAACAGCCCCAGGGGCTCTCTGGGGACATCCCAGGAGTGTCCCTTTGCAACCCACACCGAGCTCACAGCCTGTGACAGGGTCTCTGTGGTGACACCCCCCGTATCTCCAGGCTGCGAAGGAGCCGGGAGGTCACAGGCCCTGACAGGGCTCGGTGGGGACATTCCAGGGGTCTCCAGGCTGCTGAAGAGCTAGGATGGCACAGGGCACCGGCAGCAGGCGGCTGGGGCTGGACACTCGAGGGCTCCTCTGCCCTGCAGATGTACCAGCCCTGTGAAAAACACGCCCACTCTCCTGTGAAAATGTAAAGAGTTTAATAAAGGACAGTAGGAGATAAGGGCTATAGAGTAAATGCTATTAGGCCAGGCGCCTCTTGGCACTCAGCCAAGAGCACACTGCTATTTTCAGGGTACCTCTGAAATACTTTTTCCCTTTGTGGTGGGTTCTGTGCTGGCTAATCCCCAATACACTGACTTTTTGCTGCGAGATAGGATTAGGAGAAAGGTAAAGCAGGCTTAAAACTTTAAAAGGATAGAAAGAAAATTTTATTAAAAGTAATTAAAATGAAAAAAAATGTTGTAAGACTCAAAATAAAGTTTTAAGAACACTCTCTTGACAACCTTTTCTTTCTTACTGACAATGTAAAGAAAGTAAACCTAAGATTTTTAGTTAGTTTACTACTTTTAAAATAGTCTTTTTTTAGTTTACCTAGGAAGAGAAGTGTTACTTGTTAAGGTTATGAAGACTTCTTTACAAGAGAGAAAAACAGTTTTCTTGCGGTTCTTAATTTTGTCATGAGTAACAGCTGCCTGGGGAACCCTGCTATTGTGAAGTTTTTCTTATTTTTAGTAGATTTTTTACAGTTTGTTGATGTGCAATGTCGACTTATTGTTTTAAAAATGAGCTGTTTAAAGGCAAAAGTTTTCACCATCTATTTCTAAAATAGCTTTCATTTCTGGGAATTCTTTTCTTGGACTACTCTTCTTTCTTCTCATATGTTGAATATGCAACATCAGCCTGTTGCATATCCATAGACCCTTATGCATAGTAAACTTTTCCCCCAATCTAGTTTACATATTCCAAGAATTGTTCAGCATATCTCCTCTATTTTTTATTATCCTTTACAGAAGTTGCCATTTTAATTTCAAAATGAACTTTGGCCTCCCTGATTTTTTTCGTATATGCTCTAGAAGCCCTCTTAAATACTTCTTGAGAGACCTGATCCTCCTTCCAAAGATGATTCGTCCTCTTTTTATTCTTAAGGTCCTTCAAAACCTCCCTCCCCCTCTAGGCTGGGTGATTGCCTCGTCGCCTCATCTTTCAGCACACAGGGANGGAGAGAAGCAGGGCAAAGGAGCTGCACCTGAGATTCTGCAGTAAGCCAAACTTCCATACTCCAGAGCTGCCTGGGGAACCCTGCTATTGTGAAGTTTTTCTTATTTTTAGTAGATTTTTTACAGTTTGTTGATGTGCAATGTCGACTTATTGTTTTAAAAATGAGCTGTTTAAAGGCAAAAGTTTTCACCATCTGTTTCTAAAATAGCTTTCATTTCTGGGAATTCTTTTCTTGGACTACTCTTCTTTCTTCTCATATGTTGAATATGCAACATCAGCCTGTTCCATATCCATAGACCCTTATGCATAGTAAACTTTTCCCCCAATCTAGTTTACATATTCCAAGAATTGTTCAGCATATCTCCTCTATTTTTTATTATCCTTTACAGAAGTTGCCATTTTAATTTCAAAATGAACTTTGGCCTTGCTGATTTTTTTCGTATATGCTCTAGAAGC
>NW_024374013.1:0-437 GCF_014805655.1 Passer montanus
TCTCCCCCCCAGATGCTGTTCTTGGCCACTTTCTTCCCAACCTGGGAGGGGCCCTCGGGGGGCTACGACCTGGTGGGGGTGAGTGACCCAAAATCCCCCCAAATCAGCCCAAAATCTGCCCCAAATCAGCCCAAAAATCCCTGAAAATTCAGCCCAAAGTCAGCCCAAAAATAGCCCCAAAATCAGTGCAAGATCCCTGAAAATTCACCCCAAAATGTCCCAAAATCAGCCCAAAAATGCCCCAAAATCAGCACAAAAATGCCCCAAAATCAGCACAAAAATTTCCAAAATTCAGCCCAAAATCAGTCCCAAAATCCCTGAAAATTCAGCCCAAAATCAACCCCAAAATAGCCCCAAAAATGGCCTAAAATCAGCCCAAAAATAGCCCAAAATCCCTGAAATTTCACTCCAAAAATGTCCCAAAATCAGCCCAAAAA
>NW_024374014.1:0-437 GCF_014805655.1 Passer montanus
TGGAGAAATGATTTTTGTTTCTCTCTTTTACTGATTGAGGACTCTTTTGAGGGTGTGATGGGTCCTTTCTATGACGGATTGTCCTGTGGGGTTTGCAGGTATACCTGTCTTATATTCTATTCCCCACTCACTGAAGAACTCTTTCAGCTTGCGAGAGGTATAGGCAGGTCCATTGTATGTTTTGATCTCCTTTGGTACTCCCAGGGTAGCAAAGGCAAGGAGAAAATGTTTTATGGTGTGCTGCGAGTTTCTCCTGTATGTGTTGATGCAAATACTGCTCCTGAAAATATATTGACCCATACATGCACATATTTTGACCTTCCAAAAGGTGCAAAGTGGGTTACATCTGTCTGCCACAGCTGGCAGCTGTTTAAACCTCTGGGACTGACTCCCGTCCCCATAGATATCTGGTATCTGGTAGTTTTGACGGTTTGGGC
>NW_024374015.1:0-437 GCF_014805655.1 Passer montanus
CTTGCTAAGGTTTCCTGCAGCTGGGAGCTCTCTGGGAGGCTGTTCCAAACAGGACTGCGCTATCCAGGACCACGGCAGCCAGCCGGGGACACCCCAAAACCCGTCTGAGGCCCGCATTACAAGGGGATCCCATCCACACCTCCCATCCCAGTGTAACTCCTGTTTTAAGACCTGCAGTGTTGTATTGTGCTTTTTGTTTTATTAGTAGGTTTATGGTTTGATTTGTGATTTGGTGGTTTTCCTTGGTGCTGTTTTCCTTTTGTTTCCGCCTTTTCCCAGTTATTTCATCAGCCAGTTTCTAGTTTCTATTTCTCCAAATTTTAGCTGTTTATTGAAACTGCTTTTCCTCCCTTGGAATTGTATTGGTTCACTGCCATTATCTCCGCCTAGATTTTTACTCCCAACTCTCCTGATTTGTTGAAAGTTGTGCCTACCCC
>NW_024374016.1:0-437 GCF_014805655.1 Passer montanus
TTTTAACCCCTTAATCCCCATTTTAACCCCTTAAACTCCATTTTAACCCTTTAATCCCCGTTTTAACCCCCTAAAAATCCCCATTTTAACCCTTTAAACCCCATTTTAACCCTTTAAACCCCCCAAACCCCCGTTTTTCCTCCCCAAATCTTCATTTTTCCCTCCAAAATCCTCATTTTTTCACCCTAAATCTTGATTTTTTTTTCCCCCAAATCCTCATTTTTCACCCCAAACCCTCTCTGTGTCCCCCCCAGACGATGGGAGCAGCCCTGGGGGTGTCCCTGGCCCCCCACCTGGTGCTGCTGCTGGTCCCCGCCGACTCGGGGTCCCCGCGGCGCCGGGGGCTGCTGCGGCTGCTGCTGAGCTTCGCCGCGGGGGGGCTGCTGGGGGACGCCTTCCTGCACCTCATCCCCCACGCCCTGGGTGAGTCACACCCA
>NW_024374017.1:0-437 GCF_014805655.1 Passer montanus
TCCAGACCCCAAATTATCTTTGTAGCCTCCACTGCGCCCTCTCCAGTAGCTCCTTGTCTTTCTGGTTCTGAGGAGCCCACAACTGGACCCTGCTCCGCATCTGGAGCACTGTGCATATGTTTGCACCTTGGGGATGCTGTTGTTGTAAAGACAGAGGGGGATGTCCCAGGTGAATGAGTTACCTGTAAACTGGTACAGTCCCTTGCAGGAGCCCTTAGCAGACTGCCAGGGTTTGCTGGGCCGGGCAGGGCAAGCGGCTCTCGGCACAGCCTTGGGGGCTCCGCTGTTGCTGCCCGCTCGCTGCCCCCGGGCAGGACGGGGGTGCCTCAGCGCTGCTCTTGGCCGCCCAGACCGCGGTCCCGGCCCCAGCCGGGCGCTGGGAGGGCCGTGAGGGCGGCTCCGGACGAGCCGCGGCCCGGGGCCGGCGCTGCGCGTCC
>NW_024374018.1:0-437 GCF_014805655.1 Passer montanus
GATGGATTTGTCCAATTTCTTGGGTTTTGAGGTGGATTTGTCCAATATTTTGGGTTTTGAGGTGGATTTCTCCAATTTGTTGGGGTTTGGGGTGGATTTGTCCAGTTTTTATTGCTTTGGGGTGAAATTGTCCCGTTCCTTGGGGTTTGGGCTGGGTTTGTCCAGTGGGATGAGTTTTGGGATGGATTTTTGTCCAATTTTGCCCAATTTATTGTGTTTTGGGGTAAAATTATCCCATTTTTTTGCGTTTTGGGATGGATTTGTCCAATTCGTTGGGTCTTGGGGTGAAATTGTCCCGATTTCTTGGGGTTTGGGGTGAATTTTTGTCCAGTTTATTGGGTGTTGGGATGGGTTTGTCCAGTTTGTTGGGTTTTGGGGTGAAATTGTCCAAATTTGTTGGGTTTTGGAGTGAAATTGTCCCAATTTGTTGGGTTTTG
>NW_024374019.1:0-437 GCF_014805655.1 Passer montanus
CCCAAAAATGTCCCTGGGAACCCCAGAATCCCCCCAGGAACCCCAAAATTCCCTCAGGACCCCCCCAAATTCATCCTGGAACCCCTAAATTTCCCTGGGAACCCCAAAAATCTCCCCGGGAACCCCCAAAATCCCCTCGGGACCCCCTGAAGTCCTCTTGGGACCCCCCAAAAATCCTCTCAGGACCTCCCAAAATCCCCCCTGGGAACCCCCAAATCTCCCTGGGAACCCCAAAAATCCCTCGGGAAACCCAAAATCCCCTCAGGACCCCCCAAAATTCTCCCAGGAACCCCAAAATTTGTGCCTGGGAACCCCCAAAATCCCCCTGGGAACCCCAAAATCCCCCTGGGAACCCCAAAATCCCCCTGGGAACCCCGAAATTTCCGTCTGGAACCCCATAATCCCCCCGGGAACCCCAAAATTTTTGCCTGGGAACC
>NW_024374020.1:0-437 GCF_014805655.1 Passer montanus
TGAGTTAAAATTGGCCAATAATTTTAAAAGAAACAGAAAGAAAGATACAGGTGACATTTAGTTTTCTTAATTTTGCCTAAAAACAAGTGATGCAATTTGATACCTACTGAACTGTAGGCACTCTGTACATAGCACAAGATCACCATGTCAGTCATGGCATACGTCCAAAACTGACCAGGTTCCTAAGGCTGGAGATTAAAAGAAGATAAGATTCTGAAAACTCTGTTATCCCACCCTCCAGTCCCAGGAAGATGAGGTTTTTATAAGTAGGGAACAACCTCAGAGAAGTTAAAGATGCATAGAAATATATCTTCTTTCAGGATAAATTTTGTGCATAAAAATGAGTCCCTGTAGTGAAATGCATTGGAGATCTGGGTTGCAACAGCAGCAGAAGGAAGGAACGATCTTCCATGAATGACTGTCTAATCTATTTTACA
>NW_024374021.1:0-437 GCF_014805655.1 Passer montanus
TTTTTTCTGTAACTGAGATCTGTGTATTAGCTTCAGTCTGAGAATGAATATTTTGAGTCCAGAATTTTTTGATAGAAATCTATAATTACCTTTGCAATATTGCTGGTATCCATCTACTTAGTAAAGACTCTGACTTTATTAGCTATTCAATCATCAGAAATACTCTATTACCAAATGCTTAGGGAGAACAATGTCTCTGTCAGATTCTGCAGCTGTTGGGTTGTGTGTTTAATAACCTGTTCTATTTCAGACCCTGTAGAAATTAGTCACCGAAGCTTCTCTTCTTTTAATCGACCCCCAGGTTAAATATATGGTCAAACTAAATCCTTTTTGAAGCTAGCTTCACAGAATTTTTGTCCTCACCTAAGATTTAGATTGACTCAAATTCTCTGTCAGCAATCTGTGTTCCTAAAAAGTGTTTGAAAAATTGTTATTTT
>NW_024374022.1:0-437 GCF_014805655.1 Passer montanus
CAGGTGCGTTTGCAGAGTACCTGGAGCACACCTGGGCTCACCTGGATGGGATTTTGGGGTTTTTATGGGGTTTTAATGAGCTCAGGTGAGCCCAGGTGAGTCTCTGGTCCATGTCCATCATTTGAGACTCACCTGGGGCTCACCTGGATCGGATTTTTGGGGTTTTTATGGGGTTTAATAGGCTTTAGGGGGTTTTTATGAGCCCAGGTGAGCTCAGGTGTGCCCCCCAGAGTACGTGGAGCACCTGGGGCTCACCTGGATGGGATTTTTGGGGTTTTTATGGGGTTTAATAGGTTTTAGGGGGTTTTTATGAGCCCAGGTGAGCTCAGGTGTGCCCCCCAGAGTACGTGGAGCACCTGGGGCTCACCTGGATGGGATTTTTTGGGGAATTTAAGATGTTTTAGTGAACTCAGGTGTGCCCAGGTGAGCTCCCCAGG
>NW_024374023.1:0-12317 GCF_014805655.1 Passer montanus
CGGGGACATCATCAGGGATTGGGGACATCAGGGACACCGGGGACATCGGGGACATCATCAGGGATTGCCCTGGGGTCACCAAGGACACCCCAGGGACATCCCGGGGACACCCTGGGGTCACCAAGGACACCCCGGGGACACCCTGGGGACATTCCGGGGACACCCTGGGGTCACCAGGGACACCCCAGGGACATCCTGGGGACATTCTGGGGTCACCAGAAACATCTTGGGGACATCCCGGTGTCACCAAGGACACGCTGGGGACAACCTGGGGTCAACAAGGACACCCTGGGGACATCCTGGGGTCACCAAGGACACGCTGGGGACATCCTGGGGACATCCTGGGGATATCAGGGCCATCCCACAGACATCCTGGGGACATCCCGGGAACATCCTGGGGTCACCAGGGACACCCCAGGGACATCCCGGGGACACCCTGGGGTCACCAAGGACACCCCAGGGACATCCCGGGGACACCCTGGGGTCACCAAGGACACCCCAGGGACATCCCGGGGACACCCTGGGGTCACCAAGGACACCCCAGGGACATCCCGGGGACACCCTGGGGTCACCAAGGACACCCCAGGGACATCCCGGGGACACCCTGGGGTCACCAAGGACACCCCAGGGACATCCCGGGGACACCCTGGGGTCACCAAGGACACCCCAGGGACATCCCGGGGACACCCTGGGGTCACCAAGGACACCCCAGGGAAGGAGGAGTCGGGGGGACATTGAGGGGATTGGGGACATCGGGGACAGGGGGTGCTGAAGGGACCCCGCACCCAAATCCCCAACCCTCACCTCTCTCACCTGTCTGATCTCACCTGTCTGATCTCACCTGTCTGATCTCACCTGTCTGATCTCACCTGTCTGTCACCTATCTGGTCTCACCTGTTTTTATCTCACCTGTCTGGTCTCACCTGTCTCACCTGTGCAGGTAAGCTGCAGGCGCTGGACGTGCTGCTGCGGCGGCTGCGGGCGGGCGGGCACCGCGTGCTGATCTTCACGCAGATGACACGCATGCTCGACGTGCTCGAGCGCTTCCTCACCTTCCACGGGCACATCTACCTGCGCCTGGACGGCTCCACCCGCGTCGAGCAGAGACAGGTGAGGCACGCACCTGGGCGGGGCCAGGCACACCTGGAACACAGCTGGGGATGGGTGAGACACACCTGGGCACACCTGAGCAGGGTCAGACACACCTGGGACACACCTGGGTGGGGTTAGACACACCTGGGGATGGGTTAGACACACCTGGGGATGGCTGGGACACACCTGGATAGGGTTAGATGCACCTGGGGCACACCTGGGGGTGGGTTAGACACACCTGAGACACACCTGGATAGGGTTAGACACACCTGGGGGTGGGTTAGACACACCTGGGACACACCAGAGCAGGGTCAGACACACCTGACATACGCCTGGATAGGGTTACATACACCTGGGACACACCTGTGTGGGGTTAGAGGCACCTGAGACACACCTGGGGATGGGTTAGATGCAGCTGGGACACACCTGGGCACACCTGGGGGTGGGTTAGGTGTGGCTGAGACACACCTGGGGACAGTTAGAGACACCTGGGACACACCTGGGGGCAGTTAGACACACCTGGGACACACCTGAATGGGGTCAGACACACCTGAGATACACCTGGATAGGGTTACATACACCTGGGACACACCTGTGTGGGGTTAGAGGCACCTGAGACACACCTGGGGATGGGCTAGACACACCTGGGACACACCTGGGGGCAGTTAGAGACACCTGGGACACACCTGGGGGCAGTTAGAGACACCTGGGACACACCTGGATAGAGTGAGACACACCTGGGGATGGGCTAGACACACCTGGGACACACCTGAACAGGGTCAGACACACCTGAGACACACCTGAATGGGGTCAGACACACCTGGGACACACCTGGGGGCAGTTAGAGACACCTGGGACACACCTGAGCAGGGTCAGACACACCTGGGCAGGGTCAGACACACCTGGGGATGGGTTAGGTGTGGCTCAGACACACCTGGGGACAATTAGAGACACCTGGGACACACCTGAGCAGGGTCAGACACACCTGAGACACACCTGAATGGGGTCAGACACACCTGGGACACACCTGGGGATGGGGTCAGACACACCTGGGTAGGGTTAGAGACACCTGGGACACAGCTGGGGTTGGGTTAGAGACACCTGGGACACACCTGAATGGGGTCAGACACACCTGGGACACACCTGGGATGAACCTGGGTAGGGTCAGACACACCTGGAACACACCTGGGTGGGGTTAGACACACCTGGGACACACCTGGGGATGGGTTAGAGACACCTGGGACACACCTGAGCAGGGTCAGACACACCTGGGACACACCTGGGGATGGGGTCAGACACACCTGGATAGGGTCAGACACACCTGAGACACACCTGAATGGGGTCAGACACCTGGAACACACCTGGGTAGGGTTAGACACACCTGGGACACACCTGGGGATGGGTTAGACACACCTGGAATGCACCTGGGGATGGGTTAGGTGAGGCTGAGACACACCTGGGGACAGTTAGAGACACCTGGGACACACCTGGGTGGGGTTACACACACCTGACATACACCTGGATAGGGTTACATACACCTGGGACACACCTGAGCAGGGTCAGACACACCTGGGGATGGGTTAGACACACCTGGGACACACCTGAACAGGGTCAGACACACCTGAGACACACCTGGGCACAGTTAGATACACTTGGGGATGGGTTAGGTACACCTGAGACACACCTGGGTAGGGTTAGAGACACCTGGGGCACACCTGGGGATGGGTCAGACACACCTGAGCAGGGTCAGACACACCTGGGGATGGGTTAGACACACCTGGGACACACCTGGGCAGGGTTAGACACACCTGAGCAGGGTCAGATACACCTGGGACACACCTGAGCATGGTTAGACACACCTGAGCAGGGTTAGACACACCTGGGCCACACCTGAGCAGGGTCAGATACCCCGGGGACACACCTGAGCATGGTTAGACACACCTGAGCAGGGGCAGATACACCTGGGACACACCTGGGACACACCTGGGACACACCTGGGACACACCTGGGACACACCTGGGACACACCTGGGACACACCTGGGACACACCTGGGACACACCTGGGACACACCTGGGACACACCTGGGACACACCTGGGACACACCTGGGACACACCTGGGACACACCTGGGACACACCTGGGACACACCTGGGACACACCTGGGACACACCTGGGACACACCTGGGACACACCTGGGACACACCTGAGCAGGGTCAGACACACCTGGGCACACCTGGGCATGTCTGTACACACCTGGGCACGGGCAGGGACAGATGGGCAATGCCTGAGCAGCTCCAGGTGAGCTCCCAGGTGTGCCCAGGTGTCTCAGGTGAGCTCCTGAGTGCCCCCAGCTCCCTCCCAGGTGCTCCAAGGTCCCTCCCAAGTATCTCAGGTGTCCCCCAGGTGTCCTCAGGTGTGCCCCAGGGGTGCCCGGGCTCACCTGCGCGTCCCGCAGGCGCTGATGGAGCGCTTCAACGCCGACAAGCGAATCTTCTGCTTCATCCTCTGCCCAGGTGGGCCCAGGTGCCCCAGGGGTGCCCGGGCTCACCTGCGCGTCCCGCAGGCGCTGATGGAGCGCTTCAACGCCGACAAGCGAATCTTCTGCTTCATCCTCTGCCCAGGTGGGCCCAGGTGCCCCAGGGGTGCCCGGGCTCACCTGCGCGTCCCGCAGGCGCTGATGGAGCGCTTCAACGCCGACAAGCGAATCTTCTGCTTCATCCTCTGCCCAGGTGGGCCCAGGTGCCCCAGGTGTGCCCGGGCTCACCTGCGCGTCCCGCAGGCGCTGATGGAGCGCTTCAACGCCGACAAGCGAATCTTCTGCTTCATCCTCTGCCCAGGTGTGCCCAGGTGCCCTAGGTGTGCCCGGGCTTACCTGCGCGTCCCGCAGGCGCTGATGGAGCGCTTCAACGCCGACAAGCGAATCTTCTGCTTCATCCTCTCGACGCGCTCGGGCGGCGTCGGCGTCAACCTGGCCGGGGCCGACACCGTGGTGTTCTACGACTCGGACTGGAACCCCACCATGGACGCGCAGGCGCAGGACCGGTGCCACCGCATCGGCCAGACCCGCGACGTCCACATCTACAGGTGAGCGCACCTGGGACTCACCTGGGCAGGGGTTTGGGGGTTATGGACTCACCTGTAACACCTGGAGCTCACCTGTGCAGGAATTTGGGAGTTCTGGGCTCACCTGTGCAGGTGTTTGGGAGTCAGGAACTCACCTGTGTGGTTATTTGGGCATTATGGACTCACCTGTGCAGGTTTTTGGGAGTTACAGCCTCACCTGTGCAAGTATTTGTGGGTTATGGGCTCACCTGTGCAGGAATTTGGGAGTTATGGACTCACCTGTAATACCTGGAGCTCACCTGTGCAGGTATTTGGAAGTCAGGAGCTCACCTGTGCAGGTATTTGGGGTTTAGGAGCTCACCTGTGTCATTATTTGGGAGTTCTGGGCTCACCTGTGCAGGTGTTTGGGGGTTCTAGGTTCACCTATAAAACCTGGTGCTCAGCTGTGCAGGTATTGGGGAGTCAGGAGCTCACCTGTGTGGTTATTTGGGAGTTCCGGGCTCACCTGTGCAGGTATTTGGGAGTTCTGGGCTCACCTGTGCAGGTATTTGGGAGTTCTGGGCTCACCTGGGCAGGTGTTTGGGAGTTCCGGGCTCACCTGGGCAGGTGTTTGGGGTTGTTTGGGTCCCTGGGCAGGCGCAGGACCGGTGCCACCGCATCGGCCAGACCCGCGACGTCCACATCTACAGGTGAGCGCACCTGGGACTCACCTGGGCAGGGTTCTGTGTGAGTTACAGCCTCACCTGTGCAGGTGTTTGGGAGTTATGGACTCACCTGTGCAGATATTTGGGCATTATGGAGTCACCTGTAATACCTGGAGCTCACCTGTGCAGGTGTTTGGCAGTCAGGAGCTCACCTGTGCAGGTATTTGGAGGTTACAGCCTCACCTGTGCAGGTATTTGGGAGTTCTGGGCTCACCTGTGCAGGTGTTTGGGAGTTCTGGGCTCACCTGTGCAGGTGTTCGGGAGTTCTGGGCTCGCCTTTAATACCTGGAGCTCACCTGTGCAGGGACTCACCTGTGTAGGAATTTGGAAGTCAGGAGCTCACCTGTGTGGTTATTTGGGGGTTATGGGCTCACCTGTGCAGGTGTTTGGGAGTTGTGGACTCACCTGTGTGGTTATTTTTGGAGTCAGGAGCTCACCTGTGGCACCTGGTTAGGTGAGGGTTCACCTGGGGGCTCAGGTGAGCACCTGGAGCTCACCTGTGCGGCTGAGAGCTCACCAGCGTCACCTGTGTGACCTATCTCAGCTTTTTCACCTGTCTGTCTCTCACCTGTGTCACCTGTCTGTGTCTCACCTGTCTCACCTGTCTCTCACCTGTCTCTGTACCTGCAGGCTGAGCAGCGAGCGCACGGTGGAGGAAAACATCCTGGGGCTCACCTGGGGCTGTCTCACCTGTGTTACCTGTCTGTTTCTCAGCTCTCTGTACCTGTCTCACCTGTCCGTACCTGTCTCACCTGTCCGTCCCTGCAGGCTGATCAGCGAGCGCACGGTGGAGGAAAACACCCTGGGGCTGTTCCCGTGTCTCACCTGTGTGCTCACCTGTCCATACCTGTCTCACCTGTGTGCTCACCTGTCTCACCTGTCCGTACCTGTCTCACCTGTCCGTCCCTGCAGGCTGATCAGCGAGCGCACGGCGCAGGACCGGTGCCACCACATCGGCCAGACCCGCGACGTCCACATCTACAGGTGAGCGCACCTGGGCCAGGTACGGCCTCACCTGGGCAGGTGTTTGGAGGTTATGGACTCACCTGTGTGGTTATTGGGGGGTTACAGCCTCACCTGTGCAGGTGTTTGGGGTTGTTTGGGTCCCTGGGCAGGCGCAGGACCGGTGCCACCACATCGGCCAGACCCGCGACGTCCACATCTACAGGTGAGCGCACCTGGGCCAGGTACGGCCTCACCTGGGCAGGTGTTTGGAGGTTATGGACTCACCTGTGTGGTTATTGGGGGGTTACAGCCTCACCTGTGCAGGTGTTTGGGGTTTTAGAGCTCACCTGTGTGGTTATTTGGGGGTTCTGGGCTCACCTGTGCAGGAATTTGGGAGTTATGGACTCACCTGTGTGGTTATTTGTGGGTTATGGATTCACCTGTGCAGGTGTTTGGGGTTGTTTGGGTCCCGGGGCAGGCGCAGGACCGGTGCCACCGCATCGGCCAGACCCGCGTCGTCCACATCTACAGGTGAGCGCACCTGGGCCAGGTACGGCCTCACCTGGGCAGGTGTTTGGGGGTTACGGACTCACCTGTGCAGGTATTTGGGGTTTTAGAGCTCACCTGTGTGGTTATTTGGGGGTTCTGGGCTCACCTGTGCAGGAATTTGGGAGTTATGGACTCACCTGTAATACCTGGAGCTCACCTGTGCAGGTGTTTGGGAGTTATGGACTCAGCTGTGCAGGTGTTTGGGAGTTCTGGGCTCACCTGGGCAGGTGTTTGGGAGTTAGGGACTCACCTGTGCAGGTATTTGGGAGTTATGGACTCACCTGCAATACCTGGAGCTCACCTGTGCAGGTATTTGGGATTTTAGATCTCACCTGTGCAGGTGTTTGGGATTTTAGAGTTCACCTGTGTGGTTATTTGTGAGTTAGAGCCTCACCTGTGCAGGTATTTGGGCATTATGGATTCACCTGTGTCATTATTTGTGGGTTATGGGCTCACCTGTGCAGGTATTTGGGGGTTCTGGGCTCACCTGTAAAACCTGGAGCTCACCTGAGCAGGTATTGGGGAGTCATGAGCTGACCTGTGCCGTTATTTGGGAGTTCTGGACTCACCTGTGCCGTTATTTGGGAGTTCTGGGCTCACCTGTGCAGGTGTTTGGGAGTTACAGACTCACCTGTGTGGTTATTTGGGGGTTCTGGGCTCACCTGTGCAGGTGTTTGGAAGTCAGGAGCTCACCTGTGTGGTTATTTGGGGGTTAGAGCCTCACCTGTGCAGGTGTTTGGGAGTTCTGGACTCACCTGTGCAGGTGTTTGGAGGTTATAGACTCACCTGTGCAGGTGTTTGGGAGTTCTGGGCTCACCTGGGCAGGTATTTTGGAGTCAGGATCTCACCTGTGGGGTTATTTGGGGGTTCTGGGCTCACCTGTGCAGGTGTTTGGGGTTGTTTGGGTCCCTGGGCAGGCGCAGGACCGGTGCCACCGCATCGGCCAGACCCGCGACGTCCACATCTACAGGTGAGCGCACCTGGGACAGGTACGGCCTCACCTGGGCAGGTGTTTGGCATTTCAGAGCTCACCTGTGTGGTTATTTGGGGGTTACAGCCTCACCTGTGCAGGTGTTTGGAATTTAGGAGCTCACCTGTGCAGGAATTTGGGAATTATTGACTCACCTGTGCAGGTGTTTGGGGGTTACAGCCTCACCTGTGTGGTTATTTGGGGGTTCTGGCCTCACCTGTGCAGGTGTTTGGAATTTAGGAGCTCACCTGTGCAGGAATTTGGGAATTATTGACTCACCCAGGTGAGGCTCAGGTGGGTCCAGGTGAGGCTTGGGGGTCTCAGCTCAGGTTTGGGGTTCCTAGATGAGGTTTAGGTGGGTCCAGGTGAGGTTCAGGTGGGTCCAGGTGAGGTCTGGGGGGTCTCAGGTGGGCTTTGGGGGTCCCAGGTGGGGTTTGGAGGTCCCAGGTGGGTCCCAGGTGAGGTTTGAGGGGTCTCAGGTGGGTCCAGGTGAGGTTTGGGGGTCCCAGGTTAGTCCCAGGTGAGGTTTAGGTGGGTCCAGGTGAGGTTCAGGTGCAGTTTGGGGGTCCCAGGTGGGTCCCAGGTGAGGTTTAGGTGAGGTTTGGGGGGGTCCCAGGTGAAGTTTGGGGGGTTCCAGGTGGGGTTTGGGGGTCCCAGGTGCATCCAGGTGAGGTTCAGGTGGGGTTTGGGAGTCCCAGGTCAGTCCCAGGTGAGGTTCAGGTGGGTCCAGGTGAGATTCAGGTGGGGTTCAGGTGGGGTTTGGGGGGTCTCAGGTGAGGTTTGGGGGTCCCAGGTGGGTTTTGGGGGGTCCAGGTGAGGTTCAGGTGGGGTTTGGCGGGGTCCCAGGTCAGTCCCAGGTGGGGTTTGGGGGGTGCAGGTGGGGTTTTGGGGATCTCAGGTGGGGTCTGGGGGGTCCCAGGTGAGGTTTGGGGGTCCCAGGTGTGCAGGAACCTTTTGAGGGTGCTTCAGGTGTGGCCAGGTGGGGATCGCGTGGGTCCAGGTGGGGTTTGTGGGTCACAGGTGGGTCCCAGGTGGGGTTTGGGGGTCCCAGGTGGGGTTTGGGGGTCCCAGGTGGGTCCCAGGTGGGGTTTGGGGGGCTCACCTGTCTCAGCTGTATCTCACCTGTCTCGCCTGTCTCTGTCCCTGCAGGCTGATCAGCGAGCGCACGGTGGAGGAGAACACCCTGGGGCTCACCTGGGGCTGTCTCATCTGTGTTACCTGCGTTACCTGTGTGCTCACCTGTGTCTCACCTGTCTCACCTGTCCGTACCTGTCTCACCTGTCTCACCTGTCTCTGCACCTGCAGGCTGATCAGCGAGCGCACGGTGGAGGAGAGCACCCTGGGGCTGTCTCACCTGTGTCTCACCTGTCTCACCTGTGTCTCACCTGTCTCACCTGTCTCTGTACCTGCAGGCTGATCAGCGAGCGCACGGTGGAGGAGAACACCCTGGGGCTGTTCCCCTGTCTCACCTGTGTGCTCACCTGTCCGTACCTGTCTGACCTGTCCGTACCTGTCTGTACCTGTCTCACCTGTCTTTGTACCTGCAGGCTGATCAGCGAGCACACGGTGGAGGAGAACACCCTGGGGCTGTTCCCCTGTGTTACCTGTGTTACCTGTCTGTCTCTCACCTGTCTCACCTGTCTCTGTACCTGCAGGCTGATCAGCGAGCACACGGTGGAGGAGAACACCCTGGGGCTGTTCCCCTGTGTTACCTGTGTTACCTGTCTGTCTCTCACCTGTCTCACCTGTCTCTGTACCTGCAGGCTGATCAGCGAGCACACGGTGGAGGAGAACACCCTGGGGCTGTTCCCCTGTGTTACCTGTGTTACCTGTCTGTCTCTCACCTGTCTCACCTGTCTCTGTACCTGCAGGCTGATCAGCGAGCACACGGTGGAGGAGAACATCCTCAAGAAGGCCAACCAGAAGCGGCTGCTGGGGGACATGGCCATCGAGGGCGGCAACTTCACCACCGCCTACTTCAAACAGGTGAGCGCCCACAGGTGAGGGCTGGGCGGCACAGGTGGGTCCCAGGTGGGGTTTGGGGGGTCCCAGGTGAGGCTCAGGTGGGCCCAGGTGAGGTTCAGGTGGCTTCAGGTGAGGTTCAGGTGGGGTTTGGGGGTCCCAGGTGAGGTCTGAGGGTCACAGATGAGGTTTGGGGGGTCCCAGGGGAGGTTTGGGCGGTCCCAGGTGAGGTTTGGGGGGTCCCAGGGGAGGTTTGGGCGGTCCCAGGTGAGGTTTGGGGGGTCCCAGGTGAGGCTCAGGTGGGCCCAGGTGAGGTTCAGGTGGCTTCAGGTGAGGTTCAGGTGGGGTTTGGGGGTCCCAGGTGAGGTCTGGGGGTCACAGATGAGGTTTGGGGGGTCCCAGGTGAGGTTTGGGCGGTCCCAGGTGAGGTTTGGGGGGTCCCGGGTGGGGTGTTGTCCCCGGTGTCCCCAGGCGCCCTCTCAGATGTCCCCAGGTGGGTTCTGGTGGGGTTCAGGTGTCCCCAGGTGTCCCCAGGTGTGTCCCCAGGTGTGTCCCCAGGTGTGTCCCCAGGTGTGTCCCCAGGTGACCCCGCGTGTTTCCCGCAGCAAACCATCCGCGAGCTGTTCGACATGGCGCCCGAGGAGCCGCCGAGGGAGCGAGGGGACAGGGACAGGGACAGGGACAGGGATGGCGACGGGGACCGAGGGGACAGGGACAGGGACCGAGGGGACAGGGACAACGAGGACGACGAGGACCCCGCGGCCACCCGGAGGACGCACATCCTGGAGCAGGTGAGGGACCCCGGGGTGGCACCTGGGGTCCCGATGTCCCCAAATGTCCCCGATGGCCTCGGTGGCCTTGATGTCCCAGATGTCCCTAAATGGCCTCAAATGGCCTTGATGGTCTCGATGTCCCCAAATGTCCCTAAATGGCCTCAAATGGCCTTGATGGTCTCGATGTCCCCAAATGTTCCCAACGGCCTCAATGACCCCAAATGTCCCCAATGTCCCCAAATGTTTTCAGTGTCCCAAATTACCTCAATGGCCCCAAATGTCCCCAGTAGCCCTAAAGGTCTGAGTGTCACCAAATGTCCCCAAATGTCCCCAGTGGCCCTAAAGGTCTGAGTGTCACCAAATGTCCCCAAATGGCCCCAGTGGCCTGAAATGGCTTCAATGTCCTCAGATGTCCTCAAAAGCCTCAATGTCCCCAAATGTCCCCAATGTGCCCGATGCCCCCGATGTCCTAAATGTCCCCAAATAGTCCCAATGGCCCTGATGGCCTCAATGTCCCCAAATGTCCCCAGTGTCCCCGATGACCTTGATGGTGTCGGTGTCACCAAATGGCCCCAATGTCCCCAAATGTTCTCCGTGTCCCCAGTGACCTCAATGTCCCCAAATGGCCCAAAATGTCCCCAACGGCCCCAAATGGCCCCCATGGCCTTGATGTCCCCAAATGTCGCCCATGTCCCCAAACGTTCTCAGTGTCCCCAATGATCTCAGTGCCCCCAAATGTCCCCAACGTCCCTGATGGTCCCGATGGTGTCCCCAATTATCCCCAATGTCCCCAGTGTCCCAAATTATCCCAAACGTTCCCAATGTCCCCAATGTCCCTGGTGTCCCCAACCCC
Organism: Passer montanus; assembly: GCF_014805655.1. Classification (NCBI taxonomy): domain Eukaryota; kingdom Metazoa; phylum Chordata; class Aves; order Passeriformes; family Passeridae; genus Passer; species Passer montanus. Next base: position 10,912 of record NW_024374023.1, read on the forward strand.
CTGAATGTCCCCAATGTCCCCAATGTCCCCAGTGTCTCCAATGTCCCCAACACCTCCAATGTCCCCAACACCTCCCATGTCCCCAATGTCCCCAATGCCCCCAATGTCCCCAATGTCCCCAGTGTCCCCAATATCAAAAATACGCCCGGATGTCCTCAATGTCCCCAATCCCCTGAATGTCCCCAGTGTCCCCAATGTCCCCTCAGTGTCCCCAATGTCCCCAAAGTCCCCAATGTCCCCAATGTCCCCAAAGTCCCCAATGTCCCCAATGTCTCTAATTATCCCCAGCGTCCTCAGTGTTTCCTGTGTCTCCAATGTCCCCAACACCTCCAATGTCCCCAATGTCCCAAATGTGTCCAATGTCCCCAGCGTCCCCAATATCAAAAATACGCCCGAATGTCCTCAATGTCCCCAATCCCCTGAGTGTCCCCAATCCCCTGAGTGTCCCCAATGTCCCCTGAGTGTCCCCAGTGTCCCCTGAGTGTCCCCAATGTCCCCTGAGTGTCCCTGTGTCCCCAGTGTCCCCTGAATGTCCCCAATGTCCCCTGAGTGTCCCCAGTGTCCCCAATGTCCCCAGTGTCCCCTGAGTGTCCCCGTGTCCCCAGGCGCTGTGCGGGGCCGAGGACCCCGAGGACATCCGCGCGGCCTCGCAGGCGCAGGCCGAGCGCGTGGCCCCGTGTCCCCAATGTCCCCAATCCCCTCAATGTCCCCAGTGTCCCCAATGTCCCCTGAGTGTCCCCAATGTCCCCACAGCCTCCAATGTCTGCAGTGTCCCCAATGTCCCCAACAATCTCAATGTCCCCATTGTCCCCAGTGTCCCCTGAGTGTCCCCAATGTCCCCAATGTCCCAAACACCCCAGTGTCCCCTGAGTGTCCCCTCAATGTCCCCAATGTCCCCAGTGTCCCCGATGTCCCCTGAGTGTCCCCGTGTCCCCAATCTCCTGAGTGTCCCCAGTGTCCCCGATGTCCCCTGAGTGTCCCCAATGTCCCCTGAGTGTCCCCAGTGTCCCCTGAGTGTCCCCGTGTCCCCAATGTCCCCTGAGTGTCCCCAGTGTCCCCAATGTCCCCAATGTCCCCATTGCTCCCAATGTCCCCAATGTCCCAAATGTGTCCAATGTCCCCAGTGTCCCCAATCCCCTGAGTGTCCCCGTGTACCCAGGCGCTGTGCGGGGCCGAGGACCCCGAGGACATCCGCGCGGCCTCGCAGGCGCAGGCCGAGCGCGTGGCGGCGCTGGCCGAGTTCAGCGAGTCGCTGAGCCCCGAGGACGGCGCCGGCGCCGACGGCCCCGAGGAGGAGCTGAGCAAGGCCGAGCAGGAGATCGCGGCACTGGTGGAGCAGGTGAGAAACACACCTGGGACAGGTGAGAGCACACCTGGGACAGGTAACACACCTGGGCTGAGCAAGA
>NW_024374023.1:14100-17048 GCF_014805655.1 Passer montanus
TGTCCCCAATATCAAAAATACGCCCGGATGTCCTCGATGTCCCCAATCCCCTGAATGTCCCCAGTGTCCCCAATGTCCCCTGAGTGTCCCCAATGTCCCCATAGCCTCCAATGTCTGCAGTGTCCCCAATGTTCTCAATGTCCCCAATGTCCCCAATGTCCCTATTTATCCCCAGCGTCCTCAGAGTTTCCAATGTCCCCAACGTCCCAAACACCTCCAATGTCCCCAAAGTCCCCAATGTCCCCAATGTCCCCAATGTCCCAAACACCCCAAATGTCCCCAGTGTCCCCTGAGTGTCCCCTCAATGTCCCCAATGTCCCCTGAGTGTCCCCGTGTCCCCAGTGGCCCCTGAGTGTCCCCGTGTCCCCAGGCGCTGTGCGGGGCCGAGGACCCCGAGGACATCCGCGCGGCCTCGCAGGCGCAGGCCGAGCGCGTGGCCCCGTGTCCCCAGTGTCCCCAGTGTCCCCAGTGTCCCCAATGTCCCCATTGCCCTCAGTGTCCCCATTGCTCCCAATGTCCCCAATGTCCAAAATATGTCTCAATGTCCCCATTGTCCCCAATGTTCTCAGTGTCCCCAATGTCCCCAACACCTCCAATGTCCCCAGTGTCCCCAGTGTCCCCAATATCAAAAATACGCCCGGATGTCCTCGATGTCCCCAATCCCCTGAATGTCCCCAGTGTCCCCAATGTCCCCTGAGTGTCCCCAATGTCCCCATAGCCTCCAATGTCTGCAGTGTCCCCAATGTTCTCAATGTCTGCAATTATCCCCAGTGTCCCCATTGCTCTCAATGTCCCCAATGCCCCCACTGTCCCCAATGTCCCCAATGTCCCCAGTGTTCCCAATGTCCCCAATGTCCCCATTGTCCCCAATGTCCCCAATGTCCCCAGTGTTCCCAATGTCCCCAATGTCCCCATTGTCCCCAGTCCCCTGAGTGTCCCCATTGCCCCCAGTGTCCGCAATGTCCTCAATGTCCCCAAAGTCCCAAACACCCTGAATGTCCCCTGAGTGTCCCCGTGTCCCCAATCCCCTGAATGTCCCCAATGTCCCCGTTGTCCCCAATGTCCTCAATGTCTCTAATTATCCCCAGTGTCCCCAATGTTTCCAATGTCCCCAACACCTCCAATGTCCCCGATGTCCCCAATGCCCTTAGTGTCCCCAATATCCAAAATACGTCTGAATGTCCCCATTGCTCCCAATGTCCCCAATGTCCCCAGTGTCCCCAGTGTCCCCAATCCCCTGAGTGTCCCCGTGTCCCCAGTGTCCCCTGAGTGTCCCCGTGTCCCCAGTGTCCCCTGAGTGTCCCCGTGTCCGCAGGCGCTGTGCGGGGCCGAGGACCCCGAGGACATCCGGGTGGCCTCGCAGGCGCAGGCCGAGCGCGTGGCCCCGTGTCCCCAATGTCCCCAGTGTCCCCAATGTCCCCATTGCCCTCAGTGTCCCCATTGCTCCCAATGTCCCCAATGTCCAAAATATGTCTCAATGTCCCCACACACCTGGGACACAGCTGGGGCAGGTGAGGGCTGAGCAAGGCCGAGCAGGAGATCACGGCACTCGTGGAACAGGTGAGCACACCTGGGACAGGTAACACACCTGGGACACGCCTGGGCACACCTGGGATACACCTGGACACACCTGGGGCAGGTGAGGGCTGAGCAAGGCCGAGCAGGAGATCGCCGCGCTCATGGAGCAGGTGAGAGCACCTGGGCACACCTGGGGCAGGTGAGGGACACACCTGGGACACACCTGGGGCAGGTGAGGGCTGAGCAAGGCCGAGCAGGAGATCGCCGCGCTCGTGGAGCAGGTGAGAAACACACCTGGGACAGGTAACACACCTGGGGAGGTGAGAAACACACCTGGGACACACCTGGGACACACCTGGGGCAGGTGAGGGATACCTGGGACAGGTGAGACACAGCTGGGACACACCTGGGACAGGTGAGACACACCTGGGGATACAAACACACCTGGGACACACCTGGGACACACCTGGGGCAGGTGAGGGCTGAGCAAGGCCGAGCAGGAGATCGCGGCACTGGTGGAACAGGTGAGGGACACACCTGGGCAGGTGAGAGCACGCCTGGGACACACCTGGGACACACCTGGGGAGGTGAGGGACACACCTGGGCACACCTGGGCACACCTGGGACACACCTGGGGCAGGTGAGGGCTGAGCAAGGCCGAGCAGGAGATCGCGGCACTCGTGGAACAGGTGAGAGCACACCTGGGACAGGTAACACACCTGGGCACACCTGGGACACACCTGGACACACCTGGGACAGGTAACACACCTGGGCACACCTGGGACACACCCTGGACACACCTGGGCACACCTGGGCACACCTGGGCACACCTGGGCAGGGGAGGGGTCGGGGTGGGCTGCAGGAGGTTTTGGGGCGATTATCGAGGAATTTGGGATCGTTTTGGGGAGATTTTGAGACTTTTTGGGGGGATTTGGGGCATTTTGGGTTCACTCTGGGGAGTTTGGGGGCTCCATCTGAGCTGGGATTTTTTGGGGGGTCCTTGGGGGTCTGGGGCTGGTTTTATTTTTTGGGGGGGAGTCTCCAGGTGCTGCTGACCCCTCCCCAAATTTGGGGGTCCCACTTTTCCCCCTCCCCAAATTTGGGGGTCCCACTTTTCCTCTCTCATTAATTTGGGGAAGTTTTTGGGGGTCTCTCTGGGCCGGGATTTTTTTGGGGGGGTCCTTGGGGGTCTGGGGCTGTTTTTGGGGGGTCCCCAGGCGCTGCTGACCCCTCCCCAAATTTGGGGGTCCCACTTTCCTCCCTCATTAATTTGGGGAAGTTTTTGGGGGTCTCTCTGAGCCAGGATTTTTTTGGGGGGGTCCTTGGGGGTCTGGGGCTGGTTTTTATTTTTGGGGGGGGTCTCCAGGTGCTGCTGACCCCTCCCCAAATTTGGGGGTCTCACATTTCCCCCCTCCCCAAATTTGGGGGTC
>NW_024374024.1:0-437 GCF_014805655.1 Passer montanus
GTGCAAGTGCAGAGACAGGATTTGGAAATTTAGCTAACCTGAGAAATTACAGAAAAATCTCTGGAGTATGTCCAACAACCTCACAGCTCCTAAAATATACCTACGCCATAAACCAATGGCATAACATCTGTGTATCTGTAATGTTTCCATGTGTGCCCTCTGAGTCTGTTATTGATTTGGCAGAACTTACACCTTAACATTTAGAGTATGACAATGAATGTTAAATATTTTCCTGGATAAGCAATCAATGAAACCACTTTTTCTTCCTCAAAATACATGCTGTGGTCTGGCATGCCGAAAAAGTGTGATATATATACAGAGAAAACTGCTCTTTACTCTTTAAAAATCAAACATTGCCAAAGAAATAGTTAATAATTACCCAGAACTGCAGAGAGAGCTTTTTAATAGAAGAGCACTTGCCTTTCCCCACCCCCCCC
>NW_024374025.1:0-437 GCF_014805655.1 Passer montanus
CAAACCACCCCAAAACCCCCCAAAATTCCCCCAAATTCGCTCAAATCTCCCCCTAAAATGCTCCAAAACCCCTCGAAATTTTGGGGACGAGTCCCCAAACCCCCCAGATTTTTGGGGAAGGATCCCCGAATTTTTGGGAATTGGCTCCTAAACCCCCTGGGCGCAGCGTTCCTGCTGTGGGACCCGGCGCGCGTCCCCGAGCGGCTGCGCGCGGTGACGGAGGAGCACCGGCGCATGGAGCGCATCCTGCGCGCGTCCGGCCTCAGCTGCGCGCTCGTCATGCCCCCGCACATCGCCGGTACCGCGGGGAAAGCTGGGGGAAAAGCGGGGGTTTGGGAAAAATGGGAATGTGGGGGGAAATGGGGGAAAAGGGGGGGATTTGGGGAAAATGGGGGGATTTGGGGAAAAAATGGGAAATTTGGGGGGAGAAAATGGGG
>NW_024374026.1:0-436 GCF_014805655.1 Passer montanus
TGATGTATTGGGGCTTTTTGGAGATATTTTAGGAATTTTGAGGGAGATTTTGGGGGATTTTTTAGGTGGGGATTTTTAGGAATTTTTGGGGGTTTTCTGGGAACTTTTTGGGGATTCTGTGAATTTTTGTGAATCTTCTGGGGAAATTTAGGGGAATTTTCTGGGGATTGTGGGGAAATTTTGGGAATTTTCTGGGACTATTGGGAATTTTCTGGAAGTTTAGGGAATTTTCTGGCAATTCCAGGAATTTTCTGTGGTATGGGAAGGGTTGGGAGATAGGATTTTCCCAGGGTTTCTGAGAATTCCCAGAATTTGGGAAGGGTTTTGGTGTGCTTTTGGGGTTTTTTTGGGATTGCAGCTGCCATCCTCAACAGAAACCCGTCAAATCTCCATGGATTCCGTCCCAAATTCCCAAATTTTCCATTTTTTGGGGTTG
>NW_024374027.1:0-436 GCF_014805655.1 Passer montanus
GGAACCCAACCCAACGGAACCAAACCCAACGGAACCAAATCCAACCCAACGGAACCAGACCCAGCTCAGCCCAACCCAACAGAACGAACAGAACACAACGCAACAAAACCCAACCAAATGGAGCCCAACGGGACCAAACCAAACCCAACCCAACGGAACGAACAGAACCCAACCCAATGGAACCCAACCCAATGGAGCCCAACGGGACCAAACCCAACCCACCTGAACCCAACAGAACCCAACCAAACCAAACCCAACGGGACCAAATCCAATGGAACCAAATCCAATGGAACCAAACTAAACCAAACCCAACCCAACCCAACCTGACCTCACAGACCTGAACAGACCTGACTGGAGCCCAACCAAACGGAACCAAAACAACCCAACCAACCCAACGGAACCTGACGGAACCAAACCCAACGGAACCCAACCCAAC
>NW_024374028.1:0-436 GCF_014805655.1 Passer montanus
AATAATTGCTGATATAGACCTGTGCAGGAGTAGAAAGGAACAGGGATTCCGCTTGTTTCTCCTCTATCCTTTGGAACCAGAAGGTTTTCCTTCAAATCTCAAAATTAGATTTGGTTTTAGGGAAAAGCTCCAGTCAGCATTTGCTCTTCTAAAATTCAAAACATAAGTCCTTTGATAAATGATCTCCGGCATATAGATTCAAAACCACTTTTTGATTCTGTCTTATTCTGTCACACAGAAAGCATGAGAAACCTCACATTAATTTTTTTCTACTCACATATGTAGTGGAAGACAATGCAAACATTCTTCAGCTGCACTAGATATTACCTAGATGAAAATTTAAAAATAAAATACCCTTTCTTCTCTCTTTCCAGAGTTAATTAAGATGACAAGTTAATAATCTGAGTCCTTCTCTTGGTTTGGAAAGACAGGTGTC
>NW_024374029.1:0-436 GCF_014805655.1 Passer montanus
TCTTTATTAGGGTTGATTCCACTTTATTGCATGAATTCTTATTTACACTTCAGCAAAACACATGGAAACAGCATATACAAAGGCAAGTACACATACAATCCATACACATGGTGGTGAAAGGCCATTTTACCTACAGAGCAATGTACAATAATGCACCGGCTAATGCAAATAGAGAACAACACAAACAATGAAAGCCAAACACATAGTAACAGAAGACAACCTTTTTCCTATTTTCATTGCATTTGGATTTATTGTTACAGGAACCCCAAAACAAACACGGCGCACGGAACGCCACACTCATCCACCGTGAACGCCTCCTCCACGTCACACACAAACTCTCTGTCGCTCTCGTTTCACCTGCTCAATAACACCCCAGGCATTGTCGGTCCTCGGGAACGTGGTTCCCAGGAGCCTCTGAAAAAATCCTCCTGCCTGA
>NW_024374030.1:0-436 GCF_014805655.1 Passer montanus
TTCCTTCATCTGGAAACCCCAGGAATACAACAACACCCCTCAGAGGGACGTGGTGGCTCCTCATCACCCTCCTGATGCTGCCAGTGGCACCCACTGGCAAAGCCCTGTGGGCAAGTGCTGAGCCCAAAGGGGTCAGGAGGATTAAACCTGGGAAAAGCAGGGCTTGGATGTCACAAGGGTGTGACTGGGTCAGGAAGGGCTCGCCTGGGGAGCTCAGCCCCTCTGGGCTGTCACTGTCCCCAGAATGCATGCACACAGATTTATGCCCCATTCCCCCCAGAGATGCTTCTGCTCACTGAGCACCTTCCCTGTGGGATCTCTGTCCTGGTGCCATCACCTACAGCAGGCTGGAATTAAATCCAATCAGGGCAGTGTGAGGTGCAGTTTTAGTTCTGTTCCCAGGGGCTCCAGGCAGCCACAGGAGCCTTGTTTTACC
>NW_024374031.1:0-436 GCF_014805655.1 Passer montanus
GCGGAAATACGAGAATGACGACTCGGCCAGCGCCGACCCCAAACCCTCCAAAATCCCCAAAAATCCTCCCCGAAACTTCCCAAAAATCCCCACTTTTTCCCCAAAAATTCCCATTTTATCCCCAAATTTCCATTTTCCCACCCCAAACCCCTCCAAAAATCCCTTTTCCCCCCTAAAAATCCTAAAAAAAAAAAAACATTTAAAAATTCCCATTTTTCCCAAAAATTCCTATTTTTTCCCAAAATCCCAATTTTTTCACCCAAAATTCCCATTTTTTTCCCCAAATTTCCATTTTTCCCACCCCTAACCCCTCCAAAAACCCCCTTTTTCCCCCAAAAAAAACCCCTAAACCCCCTAAAAAACCCCTAAAAATCCAAAAACACCCAAAAAAATTCACATTTTTTCCCAAAAAATCCCTTTTTTCCCCCAAATTTCC
>NW_024374032.1:0-436 GCF_014805655.1 Passer montanus
TCCCTCCATTTTCCCCCCTCACATTTCCCCCATTTCCCCCTATTTTCCCCTCACATTTTCCTCATTTTCCCCTCACATTTCTGCCCTCTTTTCCCCTCTCATTTCCCTCCATTTTCCCCTCAAATTTCTCTCATTTTCCCCTCTCACACTTCCCTCTATTTTCCCCTCATGTTTTCCCCATTTCCCCCTTTTTTCCCCTCACATTTCCCCCCATTTTCCCCTCAATTTTCCCCATTTTCCCCTCACATTTCCACCCCCAGGACTCCTCCCCAAAATCCCCAGGATTCCTCCCCAAAAACACCCTGAGATTGCCTTTAAAAATCCCTGAGACCCCTCCCCAAAATAAAAACCCCCCAAAAAATGGGATTTTCCCCAAAAAATGTGGGATTTTTCCCCCTAAAAATTCTGGGACCCCTCCCCAAATTTCCCGCCGGAG
>NW_024374033.1:0-436 GCF_014805655.1 Passer montanus
CAGAAGGACGCTCCACCTCCACGCTGCCACACCGGGCCCCGCCTGCACAGGGACACAGCGCACACCCACCCCCACAACCCTCTACAGCCCTTCCACACCTCCCACCCTTCCCACCCTGCTCACTCCGCTCCCCCCTTACCCCCTGCCCCTCCACCGCCGCGCCCCAGCCTCGCACAGCCCCTGCCACACAGACACCCACATTTGCTGACACTCCGCACAAACACCGCTCACGGGACATCGCCTTTGCACCGTGCCCCACAGCAAAAGCTCACTCAAAAACCAACGGCCCTTCCGACTGCGCCAAGCCACGCTGACGGGCTCTGACGGACAAAAGAGGGGCTGGCGCCTGGCACATGCTGCACCTCACATCTCGTGGACACACACAGAGGCACCTCCCCGCTCCCACAGTGTCTCAGGACACACGGAGCCCTGGCTG